>NC_092115.1:25489595-25607095 GCF_045679555.1 Salvelinus alpinus | reverse complement strand
GTGTCTGTAGGGTCTATATATGCACGTCGGTATAAATGCAAGCTTATTGCTCATTCGATGCCCTCCTCCTCCTCTTCTTCCTCTTCCTCTTCCTCGTCTGCTGTTATAATAAAAGGCCATGTGTGAGAGCCCAGCATCAGGAAACGTGCAAATGCAGCAATCAGTAAACACTCACTGAGCTAATGACATCAATCAATGGCCTTTTAAAACAGCAGTTTGATAATTACAATCATCAATGCTCCCTGCAGTATTCATTACCAACTAGCAAGCACTGATCTCAATAGGGCTCTCCTTTCATCTCTGGCTTTCTCTCTCATTTACTCATCGCTTCATTGATAAAGCTTAATAGAGATGTTTTTATCTGGATCAATTTTAGAATTATCGTGTTTTGTAATATTAAGATTAAGAGTATTATCTATTTCGACTCCAGTTTAGTTTTTTTAAATGCTAAACCCGCTGTTCAATTTGTGTTTGCATTTTTTATCTAACATTAAGTTGTGATGAGAAGGATAACTTAATCCCAATGTAATATGTAGTCTTTAGTACATTTTGGTCTGTTTCCAGGAATAGAAATTGAAACTGTTATTCCTTTTAAAGAACCTGTTTAATGTTTTGGTAAGAATTGTTATAGGGCCTACTGTAATACATTAACACATCTTAGGAACTCAAAGTGTGAGACAGAATGCACTTTCTCTTTCATTATGATGGATTAGCAAAAGTTATTCCACAGCTGTAGAAAATCTATTTAATTCTCCACTTGTCTCTCCGTGGTGTCAGAAGTAGGAGACACGGTCCTTGTGTTTCATCTTGTGCAGTGATCAGTGATTACGTTGTCTCGTCCCGCCTTCTTTGAGAGTCGTGATGCTTGTCGTTACGGCGACGGTGGGGGAAATTGCGCTGAAGTTTATTCCTGTGACACATCAAAGGGAAACAGCGGCCGTTTAACTACCCCTCTCAGTGTGGGGTCCACAATCGTCTTAACCAGTGTCCCCCCCCCTCGCCCCAACCATCAAAGATCTAAACTTCGGCCACTCCTCAATCAATGTTTTTCATCACATTTTGCCGTTTGTACCAGCCAAACAGAGACAATTCTGAGACATACAGATCAAACTTGTTGCTGTTGAAAATGACAACTGAAAGTGGTGAGGGGTCTGATCTGGGGTGGACTGAGCAATAAGCTTGCATTTATACCTCTCTTCTCTTTGCAGACTGGACTTGTTTGGCTATGTGTGGCTGACTGTGGCTGGGTCTGGGGTACAGCTAGCTAGCTGTCTGAGTTAAGCCTCGTTTCACACCTGCCGCGGTGTAATCCTTTAGTGATGTCAGACTGCAGTAGACTTCTTTAGTGATGTCAGACTGCAGTAGACTCCTTTAGTCATGTCAGACTGCAGTAGGTTCCTTTAGTGATGTCAGACTGCAGTAGACTTCTTTAGTGATGTCAGACTGCAGTAGACTTCTTTAGTCATGTCAGACTGCAGTAGACTCCTTTAGTCATGTCAGACTGCAGTAGACTCCTTTAGTCATGTCAGACTGCAGTAGACTTCTTTAGTGATGTCAGACTGCAGTAGACTCCTTTAGTCATGTCAGACTGCAGTAGGCTCCTTTAATCATGTCAGACTGCAGTAGGCTCCTTTAGTCATGTCAGACTGCAGTAGGCTCTTTTAGTCATGTCAGACTGCAGTAGACTCCTTTTGTCATGTCAGACTGCAGTAGTCTCCTTTAGTCATGTCAGACTGCAGTAGACTCCTTTAGTCATGTCAGACTGCAGTAGGCTCTTTTAGTCATGTCAGACTGCAGTAGACTCCTTTCGTCATGTCAGACTGCAGTAGGCTCCTTTAGTCATGTCAGACTGCAGTAGGCTCTTTTAGTCATGTCAGACTGCAGTAGACTTCTTTAGTCATGTCAGACCGCAGTAGGCTCTTTTAGTCATGTCAGACTGCAGTAGGCTCCGGCACTCATGGTGCTCTGCGGGTTCCATTTCAATGTGGGCTGTCTAATATCGCACCCCCGTGGCAAAATGCTCGGAATTCTGCCCTCCTGGAGGGGGGGTAGAGGGGAGGCAGGGGGGCTAAGAGGAGCAAAAGAGAGCAAATCTGTCACTTCTCCCAAAGCAGCCACCCCTCTGACCTCCATTCAAAGATATATTGATTTTCCAGTGCTCTCTCCAAAGGGTGTGTGTGGGTGTGTGTAGTGGGGGGAGAAGGAGCATCAGGCGCAACACAGTATGGCTTCTTTTCTCTACAAGTTAAACACAGATTCCTAGCTACCTCACTAGCATGGAAATCAAATCAAAAATTTGTAAAATACTGTACAGACATCACGGCAGCAACATCTATGTGTGTGTCTCTATGTTTGTACCAATAGGGAGTGTGTGTGTGTGTGTGTGTGTGTGTGTGTGTGTGTGTGTGTGTGTGTGTGTGTGTGTGTGTGTGTGTGTGTGTGTGTGTGTGTGTGTGTGTGTGTGTGTGTGTGTGTGTGTGTGTGTGTGTGTGTGTGTGTGTGTGTGTGTGTTTGATTGAGTAGGGAGCCAGTGTTTAATCCGTTTCTGGCATAGGGTGTTGTCTTGTTGGTCTCAGACAAGCTGATCCAAGCTCTCAGTTCAGAACTCCCTCTAGTTCTCTTTACTGGAATCCCTCCGATAGCCAGGCTGCACGGAGCCGCCTGAGGAAATCCAAGGATCCTTCAGAAGAAACAAAGCTAGCGTGTACAAACAAACAGAGCCAAGGGGAGAGCAGTCCCAGATCCCAGCATCTCTTTCTCACTACTCCTGTCTTATTGGTCCTAAGCCCTCTCTGTGAGCCTGGACAGGGGCAGTGTAGCAGTGGGAGAGAGACTTGTCTTGGAGAGGATACTGTTTGTTCAGTAAACCCTGCCAAACCTGCCACCAATGACTCACAAAGTTTTGGAAAATAGTTTTAACGTTACAGTTTGTTTCCTTTAGATGTCTTTAGATTCCGTTCAATGATGCAAAGAAGAATGTAAGGATTTGATGATTTACTTGCCAAAAGAGAGTGGTTTGAGTCTTTTCCATGCACACTACATTAGTTTTCGGGGAATTTACAAATCAAACTGTTATCTTTGGTAGTTGATATTGTGAAGGCTCGTGCATAAACATCATATAAATACCAAGATTGCCTCGTCACTTTTACCCCTACCTACATGTACGTATTAACTGAATTACCTCGTACCCCTGCACATTGACTCCTTACTGGTACCCTTGTATATAGCCTCGTTATTGTTTTTATTGTGTCACTATTTCCTTTTTTATTTGTATTTTTATTACTTTTTAACTCTGCATAGTTGGGAAAGGGCTCGTGAGTAAGCATTTCAGTGTAAAGTCAACACCTGTTGTATTCTGCACGTGACAAACACAACTTGACTTGTTTATAATACCCCGAGGGAGTGTAGCTACGATTAGATCCTAAAGCTACAGCCCACAGTGTGTCGTCCAACAGTTGTAACACAACATTCACATAAAAAAGACTCTGACTTTGCAGCAATGTCACAGCAACAAACAGGTATTATGAGCTGTGGAGAGAAGAGGTCAGGTGTCCACTGGGAGGTGACCTTACATGGCAGCGTGGTGCGAGGTCTTTGGTATCCTTGGTAATGGTTGACCGCTGGGGCTGCTGGGGCAGGGCTGGACACGCCGGGTCGTCTTGGACATGGGCGGTACACAGATAGCGGAGTGCATGCTGGGTACTGGTCCTGCTGGGTTGTGGCCCACTGAGCTCTAGTTAAATGACGCCTGCTCAGACCAGGTAATGATGATCCGATGGGACCTGAGAACACACTGTGATAACGGAAACGCAGGTGCACTGGGCTATTTCTTGAAAAAGGGAAACAGCTGAGAAGATGAAAGTACATTTGAAAGTGAAATAGGTTTAAAAGTGTGAAGTGAGATACTGGTGGACTAGTTTGAGTGTGGACACTGGCGTGTGTGTGTTTTACAGTCGAGTGTGTGTGTTTGTGTATATTTGTGTGTGTATTTTACAGTCGAGTGTGTGTGTTTGTGTATATTTGTGTGTGTGTGTTGGTAATGTTTGTAGCCCCTCAGGCCCCTCCCTCCCTCCGTCAGACCTGTCATCACGGCCTTAATAATATTCCATCGATACAACCAGCGACATGGTCTGGCTGTCTGGTTTTGGGTGTCCTGCAGCAGGCATCCATCATCCAGCCGGCAGAGCCCTCCAGGCTGTCAATAACCCCACAGAATGCTAATGGTGGCATTTAACCACGGCCTGACAAATTAACCAAGGCCACTCAACAAGGGTTAAATATTCATCATCCATTCCAAGCCTCCCTAACTGGTCTGGCTTGGCTACACAGCTGCTTACTTGGCTGTATAGGCTAAGCATGGAGCTGGACCATGGATCTCATAGATATATACACCACATGACCAAAAGTATGTGGACACCTGCTCGTCGAACATCTCATTCCAAAAGCATGGGCATTAATATGGAGTTGGTCCCGCATTTGCTGCTATAACATCCTCCACTCTGTTGGAGCATTGCTGTGGGGACTTGCTTCCATTCAGCCACAAGAGCATTAGTGAGGTTGGGCACTGATGTTGAGCGAGTAGGCCTAGCTCGCAGACGGCGTTCCAATTCATCCCAATGGTGTTCGATGTGGTTGAGGTCAGGGCTCTGTGCAGGCCAGTCAAGATCTTCCACACCGATCTCGAAAAAAAAAATCTGTGTGGAAAGGAAAGGGTATTTTCCAAAGTTGGAAGCACAGAATCGTTTAAAATGTCATTGGATGCTGTATAATTAAGATGTCCCTTCACTGGAACAAAGGGGCCTAGCCTGTACCATGAAAAACAGCCCCAGACCATTATTTCTGCTCCACCAGACTTTACAGTTGGCATTATGCATTAGCATTCTCCTGGCATCCGCCAATCCCAGATTCGTCCATTGGACAGCCAGATGGTGAAGCGTGATTCATCACTCCAGAGAACGTGTTTTCACTGCTCATGAATCGAATGGTGGTGAGCTTTACATCACTCTAGCTGACTCTTGGCATTGTGCATGGTGAGCTTAGGCTTGTGTGCGGCTGCTCAGCCATGGAAACCCATTTCATGAAGCTCCCGACGAACAGTTCTTGTGCTGATGTCGCTTCCAGAGGCAGTTTGTAACTCAGTAGTGAGTGTTGCAACCGAGGATAGACAATTTTTACGCGTTACACTCTACTGCACTCGGTGGTCCCTGTGTGCTTGTGTGGCCTACCATTTCACGGCGGAGCCGTTGTTGCTCCTAGATGTTTCCACTTCACAATAGCAGCACTTACAGTTGACCGGGGCAACTCTAGCAGGGCAGAAATTTTACGAACTGACTTGTTGGAAAGGTGACATCCTATTGAAAGTCACTGAGCTCTTCAGTAAGGTCATTCTACTGCCAATGTTTGTCTATGGAGATTGCATGGCTGTGTGCTCGATTCTATACACCTGTCAGCAACGGGTGTGGCTGAAATAGCCGAATCCACTCATTTGAAGGGGTGTCCACATACTTTTGTATGTATAGTGTATAATACTAGAGTAGCTATGTCATAAACCTAGAATGTCTAGAATGTGTTCTCTATGTTCTATTTAATTCTATGATGAATACCTTTAAAGCCAACCCACAGAGAGAGTGGATACCGGCCCCTCAGCTTGCCGTTATTTATTGTTATCATGTTAGAGAGAGTTAGTGAATAGTGATGATACATAGGCATGGTGCATTGTCCCAGTGTGCACCTTTAAGGATGGTCATGCAGTGGGTTTAAAGGGGGATTATGCTCATGCACACACAGGGTTAGAGGAGCTGATCGCGTCCCCCTCCTCCTCCTCTCCTCTCTCTCTGATCACAGATGGCAATGTGTGGTGTTCTTGTCTCAGGAGGGAGATGGTTGGTTACGATGAAAGCCCCCAGCCAATACCCCCACCCCTTCCCTCCACACCACCTCCCTCTCTGGACTGGTCCATGGCTAGGTCGAAGGTAGGATCACGGCTGGAGCAGCAGGCAGTAAGTGTGTCTGCCACATGAAAACCTGCCTCGGCCTCCACTGTCCTCCCCTCCTCATAGCTAGACCGACCAGCAGCCCAGCTCTCCTGCCCCTTCTTTTTTCCCTTTCTCTCTCTCTCTCTCCCTCCCTTTCTCTTTCGTATTCAGCCTGTCCATCAGTGGCCTTATAAATAATTCATTGCACTTTCCCTGATGCCTTGTCACCTTGCCTTCTTATTCGCCACCTTGTCTCCTTCCTCTCACTTCCCCTCCTCTGTTCTCACTGCAGCGGAACACCCCAGGAGCCCGCTTGTCCGGGACCACACACTCTCTCATCCTCACCCCCCTCTCACCCCCTCTCTGCCCCCTCCTCCTCCTCCTCCTCTTCTTCTCCTTTTCTAGACTCCTGTCTCAGTCAATGGTCATTGAGTCAGATACGGGGGTCCTGGTGGGCTCCATTTGTAGTCTGCTGTGTTTGTGGCTGGTAATTAATAGCATGCCCTTTTAACTGGCCAATTCCTTTAAGATTCAAGTTGTTTTCTACCAAGGGCTCTAGAATGGGAGGGCGGCAACGGCTTTTTGTTTTATCTCCACATTCCTTATCATATTGTGACTTCCTGTTCAGTTGGTAGGTGTTGTGTATAGATCAGCTTTAAGAGCTTGTTTCTTTTAGATTCTCTTCTCGGCTGCCTGTAAAGAGGGAGAGTTGAGTTGTCTTTTCATTTTTACTTCTCAGATGTTAAAGAAACCACTTGATTTAATGCAATGCGCTCCATAGATAAAGGAAAAAACGAATGTCATTGTCCTGTGGAGAGGCTTGTGGCTACCGGGCTGTGCAGCGCTCTCTGCAGACAGGCAGGCATACCCACCAACCTGCAGCAGGCTGGAGAAATGGAGGGAGGAAAAGGAGTTGTTTCCCCACTAATTTCACTGAGCATAACCACAGACTTCCTAAACAGTCTCCTCTCCTCGCTCCTCACGTCTCCTCTTGTCCTCCCAAGGGGCAACTCTCAGCAAGAGAACATCGGAAAACACTGAAAGCAAAGCAATCGGAGAGCTGTAAGCGTGTCACTAATCCAACTCTTCTCTCAACAATTAAACACTGAATTAGAATTAGAATTAGTTTAGAACTCTTACTTCTTCTAATTACCAAAATTAAAGCTTGCATTGAAACCCATTAGTCATATGAATTTAGATTAATACAAGTTAGGAAGTGTAATGATGAATTGCCTCTGGTTCCCTCTGTAGAGTTTAGTGTAGTGAGAAATGGATTGTGGGCGTCGGAGGGCTGTGTGCTGGCTGATGCAGTAGGGCCGGCTGTGGAGCACTTGGGCAGAACTCCTGGGACATTGAGATGCAACACAGGAAGATCGGGGTGTGTGTGTGTGTGTGTGTGTGTGTGTGTGTGTGTGTGTGTGTGTGTGTGTGTGTGTGTGTGTGTGTGTGTGTGTGTGTGTGTGTGTGTGTGTGTGTGTGTGTGTTTGTGTGTGAAAGAGAGAGAGAGAGAGAGAGAGAGAGAGAGAGAGAGAGAGAGAGAGAGAGAGAGAGAGAGAGAGAGAGAGAGAGAGAGAGAGAGAGAGAGAGAGATGGGACGGCACATACTCTGAGATGCATACAGTAAACAGGCTGTGTGTGTCCACCAAGCCCTCGTCGGCTCCACAACCTCAGATGGGGCTGTCTGCAGCATTCACCTCAATCCCAGCAATTAATGCATTTAAAAAAATGTCCCCTCCACTTTCGCTGCCAGCCACACAACTGCTATTCTTTATTCAGCTGAGGCCCTGCTCGGTTAGTGGAAAATCAGCAGCGGCGCCCCGGCCCATAAGAGGCAGATCAATCAGGGAGCTGGGTGATGAATTAGACTGGTATCAGCAGCATGGAGGGAGGATGCCACACTGATGCTGCTGCTGTCCTGGCCTGGGGAGCAGGGAGCTGACACCATACAGACACAGCCTGAGTTGTCCTTGTATACAATTCTCTGATATCAAATACAAAATCCTGTCAAAACAAGTTGGAATAGGCCATGTGAATGGAGAATGTCCACAAGAGGCCAGACTGAGCATTTGTATAAGGGTCTAGCAAAACAGAACTACAACAACGGTAGCAAACCTATTTATTTCATAGCATCCACAGGGGAGAGATACATGATATGGGACATTCATTTGTAGAACACGTCTTGTGATAGTCTAGCTTCAAGGATGAGTTAATGATATACAGTATGAGGCCTTCGTTTTTAGAGGGTAGAAAATAGACACCCCAGCAAACCTGGAACATTCCCAGAACATTAGCTAAGATTCCCATTAAGTTCTACTTAGGGTTTTATCTAACATTAGGATGATAAAATAATTTGGGGGGAGGAAATATCCTTGGAATGTTCTCCTAACATTCACTAAAATGCTGTGCACAACATCTGTATCAACCACCACAGAACATTCCCCTAAAGATCTCATTAGGTTTCCGGGTAATGTAATAATACAATGTACTAGTAATGTTTTTCCAGCAAACCAAAATTGGTTCTGTGAAAGTTCCCAGAACATTCGTTAGGTTGCAGAAAATGTTCTTATAACACAAAAACGGTCCTGTCGTGGTGATGATTATACGATATTTGAATAAAACATTTGCCTGATGTTGCAGGAACGTCCACAGAACACATTTAGTCTGTTCTTTAAAGGTTCTCAGAATGTTTCATTAGGTTGTGGGAACAGACTGGTGGGAACATTGTGGGGACATCACAAAAGATATGTTCCCAAAACACAAAAACTGTCCAGTTGTGCGAATGATTCTACAATGTTTGTTAAAGGGGTGCAGCGAACATCCACCTGGTATTACAAGAATATTCCTAGAAGACATTTTGTCTGCTCTTTAAAGTTTCCCAGAATGTTTTATTAGGTTGTGGGAACAGTCTGGTGGGAAGATATGTTCCCAAAACACAAAAACTGTCCAGTTGTGCTGATTATTACAATGTTTCTATTAGGTTGCGTAAAACATTTACCTGATGTTGCAAGAACATTCCCAGAACACGTTTGTATGTTCTTTAAAAGTTCCGAAATCAATTATTTATTTTGTGGGAACATTGTGGGGATATGACAAGAGATAGGTTCCCAAAACACTAAAACTGTCCAGTTATGCTGACATTCAGATAATGTTTGTATCAGGATGCACAAAACATTCCTTTGATGTTGCAAGAATGTCGACAGAACAGCCTTTCTGAGTTCTTTAAAGGTTCCTAGAACATTCAATTAGGTTTTGGGAACAGTGTGGGTACATTACAAGAGATAGGTTTGTGAAACACAAAATATGCTCAGTTGTGATGACATTCATACAATGTTTAAGATGGTTGCACAGGACATTCCCTCAATGTTGTATGAATGTTGACAGAACACTTGGTCTAAGTTCATTAAGTTATGGGAGTTGTCTGGGATGTTGTCGTATTCCCACAATGTTCCACAACCTAAGTAAACATTCTGGTAACATCAGGTAAATGTTCTTTGCACCATAAAATAAACATTGTAGAATCATCCACACAACTGGACAGTTTTTGTGTTTTGGGAACATGTCTTTTGTCCCCTCAATGTTTGCACCAGACTGTTCCTACAACCTAATGAAACATTCTGAGAACCTTTAACGAACAGATTAAATGTGTTCTTGGAACATTCTTGGAACATCAGGTGAATGTTTTATACAAACATTCTACAATCATCAGCACGGCTGGACCGTTTTTGTGTTATGCGAACATTTGTTGCAAGCTAATCAATGTTCTGGGAACTTTCACAGAATCAATTTTGGTTTGCTGGGAAGAGACATAAAATGAGGGAGAAACAATATTTACACTAGATTTATTATAAGTCACAAGAGGATTGAAAACCTTCTGAATGAAAAAGATATATCATATTTTAGGTTTGAATAGGAGTCTTTGTATCGCAGAGGGGAAATTGTTTTACAAAATGTTAGACAGGCTGTACTGTGAGAAATGTCGTGACATGGCCCCAAAGGCCCTCGGGTTAGCAGGGGGCCTGTGGCACTATCTGTCCCAAGTCACCTTGTATTGCTGTTACTAAGCCCTCGTTGGCTCCACAAACAGCCCTGTATAGGTTGTATGTAGAGAAACTGGGCTCCCCATACTGTACGAACCAGATACAGATACAGATACCAGATTCACAGCCCCACCCCCCCCTCTCTCATTATCGCACTCTCTCTCTATTCGGCACTCAGCTTGTGTAATAAATTCATTGTAACGATGACAGCTTCGTTACTAGGCCGCCTGCCTTGTTTTGGTGTAATTCAAACGACAGCTTTAGGACTTTTTTATTTAAGACGTCCTGTAATTACATGGGTTTTAGCATATGTAGGGAGAGAGATATGATTCATTTGCAGAGCGACTAGGGAGCCCGGGTGAGAGGGAGATAAAGCACGACTGAGGCATGAGAAAGAACGAGCGCGAGCGGGGGAAAGGAGAGAGGGAGAGGAGAGATATGGTTTGGCAAATAAAAGAGGAGCGGCGTGTTGCTACAAACTGTTCCCCTTATTATGTCTCATTAAAGTGCGGGACGAGATAAGGCTACACGAGGCCATGAATAAGATCTACGGTCTCACTGTTCTGTTAGCAGGCAGAGCAATGGGAGCTGATACTGCCTGGGAGCCGTGAGGGGCTCTTTGTGAGCCGCTGCTAAAATAATGTCTCCTTTTCTCCAGTGCTGACCCCGTGGAGGGGCCTGAGCGATAGCAGATAGCGGAGAGCCCCCCTGTGCTAATTAGGGAAGCTTTTAACGAGGACAAAAAGATGTGTAGCGCCGGGGAAACTGACAGGGCCCGTTAATCCAGCTCTATTGTCAGCGCAACAGGGAAGCCATGTTGGACAATCACCCTGGGAGACTAGTCATCAATCCAATACAGGCCCCGTTAGCTTACCTTCCTTCTCTGCCCTAGCATGCACGTGCACGCACACAAGCACGTATACACACACACACACACACATACACTCAAACAAACACACTCTAGTGTGCATCACATTGGCTAGATTCTAGAAGACAAGGCCCGGGCGATGACTGATGCCTTTCATCACAAAAAGTCAGACCAATCAGTGCCAATCACACACAGCAGTCATTTGGTCCTAATTACCCAGAGTGCTAAATTACTACCTGTAGTTGTTTGGCTGATTATTGAGGAGGGCCAATCTAATCTTGAGGTGGCGGGACACTGGCCGGCTGCCCTGTTCTGCGGTAGAGAGAGTCGTTGTTTGGCTGTCTTGTTCTAAGCTCCTCGCCTGCTACCGCTGTAAATCAAAGCCATGCAACACTATTAGATGCTAATGAGACCGCAATGTAATTTCCAGAGGGGCTACTCTAGCCTGGGTCTACTCTGGGCCTGTCTGCTGACGATATTAAGAGAGTAAGGCGCTCCATGATAGAGTAGGCATAGGAGACCGCTACGTTATCCTCCATACAAACACAATAACACACACAGCCCCGGGCCTGGCCTCCTCACCCCTGCTGGTCACTTGTCATTCCTCTGTCTGGCGTGCTTCGCTCTAACAGGCATGTATATAGGCCTCCTGCAGTTAGAACAGTGGCCTAGTGGTTAGAGCTGTGGCCCACCAAAGGGCCTCTCCTGATAAGCACCATGATTTCCCTAACTACCACTTACGTCCTCCCAAGCAATGCCTATTCACCCCTGATGATAGTGATGATGGGGCTGGACAGCATGAGGGTTGACTGTGGGCGCCCAACAGGCAGCACTAGATGCCATAGCCAGACAGGACCAAGCTGGCAGTATACTTCCATCCTTCCTGACTGAGACAATCCAACAGGCACCTGAGTAAATGTCTGTTCTTCCTCTTCTTATATTTTAAAATTTTTGACCCCCTTTTTCTCCCCAATTGATAGTTACAGTCATGTCCCATTTCTGCAACTCCCGTACGGACTCGGGAGAGGTGAAGGTCGAGAGCCATGCGTCCTCCGAAACACGACCCTGCCAAGCCGCACTGCTTCTTGACACAATGCCCGCTTAACCTGGAAGCCAGCCGCACCACTGTGTCAGAGGAAACACCGTCCAGATGGCGACCGTGTCAGTATGCATGCGCCCGGACCGCCACAGAGTCGTTAGAGCGCGATGGGACAAAGGACATCCCGGCCGGCTAAACCCTCCCCTAACCCTGGTCGACGCTGGGCCAATTTCGTGCCGCCTCATGGGTCTCCTGGTCGCAACCAGCTGCGACAGCCCGTGATCGAACCCGGATCTGAAGTGACGCCTCTGGCACCGCGATGCAGTGCCTTAGACCGCTGTGCCACTCAGGAGAGTTCTTCCTCTTCTTAATGGGCCTATTGACTGTTTGCACAATGAAGTCCATCACCACATACAGTAGATTAGTACGTGGGACTGGAGCTGGGAGGTAACAACGCCTGCCGCCACATCTTCTTCAACACTGATAAATAACTCAGTGGCCGTAAGATTCAGTGGTGTGACCTCCTGCCGACTGGTAATTTGCTGAAATTAAAACTTAATCAAGCATACTGCAGCACTGGTCCTGAATAATTTAGTTGGGATGTTGAGGAGAGAGGAGAGAGGAGAGGAGAGGATGAAAGGCATCAGGGACACAGGAGGGAGAGGATGAGCAAGTGAGAGAGAGAGAGAGAGAGAGAGAGAGAGAGAGAGAGAGAGAGAGAGAGAGAGAGAGAGAGAGAGAGAGAGAGAGAGAGAGAGAGAGAGAGAGAGAGAGAGAGAGAGAGAGAGAGAGAGAGAGAGAGAGAGAGAGAGAGAGAGAGACGGCAGTTGAGGGAGCAGGAGAGGAGAGGGGCAGGGGTTGAGGTGGTGCTAAGGGGAACATGCCAGGGTCATTTTTCTTTCTCTGGGAACCTTTAACTAAGCCAAAGCAATGTTTATTAGCATGGGTCAGGGTCAGTGAATTTGTGGATTTGGTGCTGCAGAAGGTTTGTTCTTTGCTGCTGTACAGGTTTGGTTTGTTCTTTGCTGCTTTCGAAATACACAGCACACTTGTGTGCCGATTGTGTGTTGATGTTATTGGTATCAGATGGCATCTGCAGAGTTTATCTTAGTCAAATAATTTGGGAGCTTAATTACTTATCCCCCTTAACTTTTAATATCTTCATTCAATTTTTCCATCTTTGATTAATTTCTCATCTCCGCAAGTGTTTCATTAATACAAAACCCATTAGCCATTGTGTAATGAAACTCATATTTGCGACTGTTTTTTTACAAGTGGAATTTCTAATCAGGTGATAATGGGGATGAATAGAATAAACATTATTCTTCTTCTGTTCACATTTTCTCCAGGCTTTGACAGGGTGGGCTCGGCTGGAATTGACCCTAAGATAACATTAGTCAAAATATGGACCCCTCTGATAGCGAGAGCTGGCCGAGAGGCATCCACTGAACTGCCTGTTAACTGGCAGAGGTATTGCAGAGTATTCCTCCAGGCTGGGTCCACCACCAACGTGTTTTCATTACAACCTTACTGGATGTGTGTATGCTTGTGTGCTTGTCTCGATCCTCATTAGAACACCCCCCTCATTTTACATTTACATTTTAGTCATTTAGCAGACGCTCTTATCCAGAGCGACTTACAGTAGAGTGCATACATTTTATTACATTTTTTTTTTTTTTTTTTTTTAAATGTTTTTTTATTTATTTATTTTTATTTTATTTATTTATTTATTTATTTTTTACATACTGAGACAAGGATATCCCTACCGGCCAAGAGCAGACGCTCTTATCCAGAGCGACTTACAGTAGAGTGCATACATTTTATTACATTTTTTACATACTGAGACAAGGGTATCCCTACCGGCCAAACCCTCCCTACCGGCCAAACCCTCCCTAACCCGGACGACGCTATGCCAATTGTGCGTCGCCCCACGGATCTCCCGGTTGCGGCCGGCTGCGACAGAGCCTGGGCGCGAACCCAGCCCAGCCTGGGCGTGAACCCAGAGACTCTGGTGGCGCAGCTAGCACTGCGATGCAGTGCCCTAGACCACTGCGCCACCCAGCCTGCCCTCATCCCTTCCTCCCTCCCTCCTCGGTCTTCCTGCCGTCCTCCCGACCTGTACTCTGGCAGATTGGCGAGAATGAACTCCTGGTCCAGACATTTTGTGTGAAAGCTCGGGCCTCTCTAATGGAAATGAAGCAACAGTGACGTGCTGTCCCTTTGTGATGGCCTGCAGACTCACATTTTATTAAGTTCTCTTTAGAGAGAGAGGGAAACACAAGAGGGGAAAAGTCACCCGGCTGCATGTTAATTAGACCGCTCCAAGACACCCAGAAGAGAGGGGAGTTTGTTAAAGGAGAAAAAGCTTTTAGAGGAGGGGAACTTTACATGCAAACAAAAAAAAGCTTTTCTCAGGGTGGGATTTGAAAAGAAAGAAAGAGAGACAGAGACAGAGAGAGAGAGAGAGAGAGAGAGAAAGATAGAGAAAGATAGAGGGAGAGAGAGAGACAGAGAGAGAGAAAGAGGGAAGGAGAGAGAGAGAGGGAGAGAGAGAGAGAGAGAGAGAGAGAGAGAGAGAGAGAGAGAGAGAGAGAGAGAGAGAGAGAGAGAGAGAGAGAGAGAGAGAGAGAGCTTGTGTCCACAGTTTCCCTTCTTTCTGCTCCCGTTCTATCCATACTCTCGCTGTGCTTTGGACTCTAAATTCCATTTTCATCCACTCTCAGCCTGTGGTACCCTTACAGAACACTCAACTGTTTCTTACTTAATAATATCAGTGTAATGCCGCTAAAGACTGAAAGAAAATACATCCAATTGGTTCCTGGTCGTGTTTAACTTCTTGGTGTCCGTGGTCACCTATAGAAGGACCCACGATACATTGTAAAAGTGCACTATTTAGGCTCACATTGTGAAAGTGTGTGAGACATTGGGAAGTGGAAAGCTAGGAATCTTGTGGAAAGAGTGAGCTGAGAAGATGGTCTGAAGAGGCTAGAAAGTGCAGGGTGAGAGGTGCACTTGTTTAGGCCAGCTGAGGAGGGACTGTCAAGGGCGGTGGGGGGGTATAAGATGGTTAAAATGGGAGAGCAGAGTCGTCAACTGGTGGAGGGAGCTGGTGGGTGGGTGGCTATGGGTGAGTAGGAGGAGGGGGTAATGTTGTCTGAAAGGCTGAAAGGGAGCATGATGACTGCTCAATGGCACCACCCAGCCTGCCGTGAAATCGGAAACCCCTGCCAACAACCAGGGTGGAACAACCCCCCCGCATGCACCCGCCCTGTCCTGTGTTCCCATGTCCTGGCCAATCAGAGGGGTGAGAATGGGGGGGGGCAGTCATGCAAGGTAGGCTCCAGCCCTGCCCAAACCCTCCCTCATCCTCACCCACTATCTCACCCATCCATTTTCCTTTAACTCTCTGGCCTCTTTCATAGGCTTACTTTAAAATACTGTACATTAGATGTCTAGGATGCTCAGAACCATTGTCTGCATGGTATTGTCCGGTACGTACAGGCAGCAGTTTAATAGTAGTTGGAGGTATTTTGTAGGCATGCATTACTGATCAGGCCAAAGGCTGCTTTAATCTGTTAATGGCTACATTCTGTGGAACTGCTGTTAAAAATCTCCTGCACTCCCTCCCATCCATTAGTCCTTGTAGTCTGTCTCCCAAATGGCTCTGTATTCCCTACGTAGCGCACTACTTTTGACCAGAGTCGTAGTCCACTATATGGGGAGCAGGGTGCCATTTGGGACACAGCCGCTGTGTTGCATCCCGGGCCCCTCCATGCAAGCCAGATGTTTCTAATGACATTTGCTGTGCATAATTATAGCCCAACCGTTCATAGCACTACCCTACAGAGAGATAGGATCATTGACATGAGGGGACTTCTCCCTATTAATTGTATCTGTTAGTCTCCTCAACAAGCTTCCTGACATCCAGGACCTATATACTAGGTGGTGTCAGAGGAAGGCTCAAAACTTTGTCAAAGACTCCAGTCACCCAAGTCATAGACTGTTCTCTCTGCTACCGCACAGCAAGCGGTACCGGAGCGCCAAGTCTAGGACCAAAATGCTCCTTATGGCTGCAATCCCGTTAACGGGATCGATATGACAACAGCCAGTGAAAGTGCAGGGCGCCAAATTCAAACAACAGATATCTCATAATTAAACATCCCAATTAAAATTTCTCAAACATACAAGTATTATACACCATTTTAAAGATAAACTTGTTGTTAATTCCACCACAGTGTCCGATTTCAAAAAGGCTTTACAGCGAAAGCACCACAAACGATTATGTTAGGTCACCTCCAAATCACAGAAAAACACAGCCATTTTTCCAGCCAAAGACAGGAGTCACAAAAAGTAGAAATAGAGATTTCCGGAGTTCCAAATTAAGCAGCAGCAGCTGAAAAGATGAGCTCCTACAAATCTTGAAATTTAAATGTTTTTTTAGAGTAAAGTACATCGAAAAAAATCAAAAGAAAACTGCAAACTGAATAGGAGACCAAACAAGCAGCAAACAAAGAAGAAAGGCTTTTGAAAAAGTAACAATTTTTCATAAAATTATACCGTTTTCTTAGCTAGCTAAGTTGTTTACCTGTTGCTAGGCAGTTGCTAGGGACATTCCTGAAAGAAGCTAGCTAGCTAACAAGGAGTGTCTAGTTGGCAGAAGAGAAGAAGGGACAAAGAAGGGACAAAGTGGGACAAAATAAGGACAGAAGAAAAGGGAAAGGGGACATTAAGGTGAAGCAGTCCTCTAAAGACACAAAAGACAATAATACAAGAAACAACACTTCTATTGCCTCTCCCTCTACGATACGCACTTCCGGTTTGGTTTGGAGCGAGTAGTTGCATTCCGCTTTGCTCCACAGGTAGTATTACAGGTAGTATTACATTTCATTTCATTACAGTACAACAGTTTGATTTGTTTGATCTTAGCTGGCTACATAGCCGTCTTTGTATCCAAGATAATTGTGTAGTCTAGAGTAATTGTCGAGGTTACCTAGCCAGTTAGAGTTTACCTAGCCAGCTACACTTTCAAACAAAGTCAACAACGCAGCCACTGCTAGCTAGCCTATTTCACCAGCCAGCAGTACTATATCATTTTAGTCAATAAGATTTTTTGCAACGTAAGCTTAACTTTCTGAACATTCGAGACGTGTAGTCCACTTGTCATTCCAATCTCCTTTGCATTAGCGTAGCCTCTTCTGTAGCCTGTCAACTATGTGTCTGTCTATCCCTGTTCTCTCCTCTCTGCACAGACCATACAAACGCTTCACACCGCGTGGCCGCTGCTACTCTAACCTGGTGGTCCCAGCGCGCACGACCCACGTGGAGTTCCAGGTCTCCGGCAGCCTCTGGAACTGCCGATCTGCGGCCAACAAGGCAGAGTTCATCTCAGCCTATGCTTCCCTCCAGTCCCTCGACTTCTTGGCACTGACGGAAACATGGATTACCACTGATAACACTGCTACTCCTACTGCTCTCTCCTCGTCTGCCCACGTGTTCTCGCACACCCCGAGAGCTTCTGGTCAGCGGGGTGGTGGCACTGGGATCCTCATCTCTCCCAAGTGGACATTCTCTCTTTCTCCCCTGACCCATCTGTCTATCGCCTCCTTTGAATTCCATGCTGTCACAGTTACCAGCCCTTTCAAGCTTAACATCCTTATCATTTATCGCCCTCCAGGTTCCCTTGGAGAGTTCATCAATGAGCTTGACGCCCTGATAAGTTCCTTTCCTGAGGATGGCTCACCTCTCACAGTTCTGGGTGACTTTAACCTCCCCACGTCTACCTTTGACTCATTCCTCTCTGCCTCCTTCTTTCCACTCCTCTCCTCTTTTGACCTCACCCTCTCACCTTCCCCCCCTACTCACAAGGCAGGCAATACGCTTGACCTCATCTTTACTAGATGCTGTTCTTCCACTAATCTCATTGCAACTCCCCTCCAAGTCTCCGACCACTACCTTGTATCCTTTTCCCTCTCGCTCTCATCCAACACTTCCCACACTGCCCCTACTCGGATGGTATCGCGCCGTCCCAACCTTCGCTCTCTCTCCCCCGCTACTCTCTCCTCTTCCATCCTATCATCTCTTCCCTCTGCTCAAACCTTCTCCAACCTATCTCCTGATTCTGCCTCCTCAACCCTCCTCTCCTCCCTTTCTGCATCCTTTGACTCTCTATGTCCCCTATCCTCCAGGCCGGCTCGGTCCTCCCCTCCTGCTCCGTGGCTCGACGACTCATTGCGAGCTCACAGAACAGGGCTCCGGGCAGCCGAGCGGAAATGGAGGAAAACTCGCCTCCCTGCGGACCTGGCATCCTTTCACTCCCTCCTCTCTACATTCTCCTCTTCTGTCTCTGCTGCTAAAGCCAATTTCTACCACTCTAAATTCCAAGCATCTGCCTCTAACCCTAGGAAGCTCTTTGCCACCTTCTCCTCCCTCCTGAATCCTCCTCCCCCCTCCTCCCTCTCTGCTGATGACTTCGTCAACCATTTTGAAAAGAAGGTCGACGACATCCGATCCTCGTTTGCTAAGTCAAACGACACCGCTGGTTCTGCTCACACTGCCCTACCCTGTGCTTTGACCTCTTTCTCCCCTCTCTCTCCAGATGAAATCTCGCGTCTTGTGACGGCCGGCCGCCCAACAACCTGCCCGCTTGACCCTATCCCCTCCTCTCTTCTCCAGACCATTTCCGGAGACCTTCTCCCTTACCTCACCTCGCTCATCAACTCATCCTTGACCGCTGGCTACGTCCCTTCCGTCTTCAAGAGAGCGAGAGTTGCACCCCTTCTGAAAAAACCTACACTCGATCCCTCCGATGTCAACAACTACAGACCAGTATCCCTTCTTTCTTTTCTCTCCAAAACTCTTGAACGTGCCGTCCTTGGCCAGCTCTCCTGCTATCTCTCTCAGAATGACCTTCTTGATCCAAATCAGTCAGGTTTCAAGACTAGTCATTCAACTGAGACTGCTCTTCTCTGTGTCACAGAGGCGCTCCGCACTGCTAAAGCTAACTCTCTCTCCTCTGCTCTCATCCTTCTAGACCTATCGGCTGCCTTTGATACTGTGAACCATCAGATCCTCCTCTCCACCCTCTCCGAGCTGGGCATCTCCGGCGCGGCCCACGCTTGGATTGCGTCCTACCTGACAGGTCGCTCCTACCAGGTGGCGTGGCGAGAATCTGTCTCCGCACCACGTGCTCTCACCACTGGTGTCCCCCAGGGCTCTGTTCTAGGCCCTCTCCTATTCTCGCTATACACCAAGTCACTTGGCTCTGTCATATCCTCACATGGTCTCTCCTATCATTGCTATGCAGACGACACACAATTAATCTTCTCCTTTCCCCCCTCTGATAACCAGGTGGTGAATCGCATCTCTGCATGTCTGGCAGACATATCAGTGTGGATGACGGATCACCACCTCAAGCTGAACCTCGGCAAGACGGAGCTGCTCTTCCTCCCGGGGAAGGACTGCCCGTTCCATGATCTCGCCATCACGGTTGACAACTCCATTGTGTCCTCCTCCCAGAGTGCTAAGAACCTTGGCGTGATCCTGGACAACACCCTGTCGTTCTCAACTAACATCAAGGCGGTGACCCGTTCCTGTAGGTTCATGCTCTACAACATTCGCAGAGTACGACCCTGCCTCACGCAGGAAGCGGCGCAGGTCCTAATCCAGGCACTTGTCATCTCCCGTCTGGATTACTGCAACTCGCTGTTGGCTGGGCTCCCTGCCTGTGCCATTAAACCCCTACAACTCATCCAGAACGCCGCAGCCCGTCTGGTGTTCAACTTTCCCAAGTTCTCTCACGTCACCCCGCTCCTCCGCTCTCTCCACTGGCTTCCAGTTGAAGCTCGCATCCGCTACAAGACCATGGTGCTTGCCTACGGAGCTGTGAGGGGAACGGCACCTCCGTACCTTCAGGCTCTGATCAGGCCCTACACCCAAACAAGGGCACTGCGTTCATCCACCTCTGGCCTGCTCGCCTCCCTACCTCTGAGGAAGTACAGTTCCCGCTCAGCCCAGTCAAAACTGTTCGCTGCTCTGGCACCCCAATGGTGTAACAAACTCCCTCACGACGCCAGGTCAGCGGAGTCAATCACCACCTTCCGGAGACACCTGAAACCCCACCTCTTTAAGGAATACCTAGGATAGGATAAAGTAATCCTTCTAACCCCCCCCTTAAAAGAGTTAGATGCACTATTGTAAAGTGGTTGTTCCACTGGATATCATAAGGTGAATGCACCAATTTGTAAGTCGCTCTGGATAAGAGCGTCTGCTAAATGACTTAAATGTAAATGTAAATGAGATAAAATGAATAACTAACCTTTGATGATCTTCATCAGATGACACTCATAGGTCTTCATGTTACACAATACATGTTTGTTTTGTTCGGTAAAGTTCATATTTATATCAAAAAATCTCAGTATACATTGGCGCGTTATGTTCAGTAGTTCCAAAAACATCCGGTGATTTTGCAGAGACCTACATCAATTTCCAGAAATACTCATAATAAACGTTGATCAAAGATCAAGTGTTAAACATAGAATTTTAGATCCACTTCTCCTTAATGCAACCGCTGTGTCAGATTTCAAAAAAGCTTTACGGAAAAAGCAAACCATGCAATAATCTGAGGTCGGCGCTCAGAGCCCAATCAAGACAAAAATATATATATTCACTTACCTTTGATGATCTTCTTCAGAATGCACTCCCAGGAATCCCAGTTCCACAATAAATGTTTGATTTGTTCGGTAATGTCCATCATTTATGTCCAAATAGCTACTTTTGTTAGCGCGTTTGGTAAACAAATCCAAAGTCACGAAGCGCGTTCACTAAAAGCAGACGAAATGTCAAAAAGTTCCGTTACAGTCAGTAGAAACATGTCAAACGATGTATTGAATCAATCTTTAGGATATTTTTAACATAAATCTTCAATAATGTTCCAACCGAAGAATTCCTTTGTCTTCAGAAATGCAATAGAACGGAGCTCGCTCTCACATGAACGCGCATGGTCAGCGCATGTTCAGGTCATGGTAAACCTTACTCAATCCCCTCTCATTCGGCCCCACTTCACAGTAGAAGCATCAGACAAGGTTCTAAAGACTGTTGACATCTAGTGGAAGCCTTACGAAGTGCAAAATGACCCATATCCCACTGTGTATTCGATAGGCGATGAGTTGAAAAACTACAAACCTCAGATTTCACACTTCCTGGTTGGATTTGTTTTCAGGTTTTTGCCTGCCATATGAGTTCGGTTATACTCACAGACATCATTGAAACAGTTTTAGAAACTTCAGAGTGTTTTCTATCTAAATATACTAATAATATGCATATATTAGCAACTGGGACTGAGGAGCAGACAGTTTACTCTGGGCACCTCTGGGAACCTTTTCATCCAAGCTACTCAATACTGCCCCGCAGCCATAAGAAGTTAACAGCTTCTACCCCCAAGCCATAACACTGCTGAACAATTAATCAAATTGCCACCCTGACTATTTACATTGACCCCCCCACCTTTGATTTTACACTGCTGCTACTCGCTGTCTATTATCTATGCATAGTCACTTTACAAATGACCTCGACTAACCTGTACCCCCGCACATCACATTGACTCGGTACCGGTACCCCCTGTATATAGACTCGTTATTGTAATGTCATTTTCTTGTGTTACTTTATTTTTCGTAACTCTATTTCTTGTACCTCATTGTTGGTTAAGTGCTTGTAAGTAAGCATTTCACGGTAAGGTCTACACCTGTTCTATTCCTTGCATGTGACAAATACAATTTGATTTGATTTGATTCCTAATATTCTATACCTAACGCACCATTTACATGTATTGACTCTGGCACCCCCCTGTATATTTTGTTATTTTTTACTGCTGCTCTTTTTATTACTTGTTACTTTTATCTCTTATTCTTATCCGTATTTTTTTTTTAACTGCACTGTTGGTTAGGGGCTGGTAAGGAAGCATTTCACTGTAAGGTGTATTCGGAGCATGTGACTAATAATATTTGGTTTGATTTGTTTGCAGTGGAGGCTGCTGAGGGGAGGACAGCTCATAATAATGGCTGGAATGGAGTCAACGGAATGGAGTCAAACACATGGAAACCATATATTTGATTTATTTGATACCATTCTACAAATTCCACTCCAGCCATTACCACGAGTCCGTCCTCCCCAATTAAGGTGCACAGCAAAATGTCAGTAGAAACATCTGGCTGACACGGAGGGGAGCGGGATGCAACACCCTCCTTATATAGAGCACTACGGCTCCAGTGCGTGTGCATTTGCGTGTGTGTACTTGTGAGAAAGACTTCTAGAGAGAGTACAGGGAAAAGAGAGTGAGTGAATAGTTCATTGGAGAGTTGAGCTGCGGAGGTGGGGGGTCCTGTCATTTTTGTGTCTGAGTATGGTGGGACCAGACCCCAGGGAGATCGAGAGACTAGCAGACCCAGGGCAGACCCAGGGCAGCCCCCCAGCCCCAGCACTAGCCACCCCCACTTGGGTCACACAGTCCCAAGTCAGATCCCAGGACCACACCACCTCCCTCCTTTTCTTTCTCATCCATTCACTTCTTTGTTCTGCCTGAGAATTTAGTGCTCAGCAAACTCTATTGGTCAATAAGCCTCCTTAGGTTGTTACTTAACTCACTTCATAAGGCAGCCTCCTCATGTCCCAGGAACTGATTTAGACCAGTAAATTAAAAGCCAAAGTACTATAACTCGAAGTGGCATCAGAAAGGAGGAAAAATGAATATGCGATAAATTATACTTAGATATATATTTGATTAGTATCACATTTGAAGTGTGCTTGTGAGAATGTTAACACTGAAAGTTATTTTTGTTCTTGAAATAGCTTCTTTACAATTAAAAGTTTACATTTTACTGAATGTTTTTGGATACGAATATATTTAGGTTTCTAGGTTTCTTCCTAGGTTTTGGCCTTTCGAGGGAGTTTTTCCTAGCCACCGTGCTTCTACACCTGCATTGCTTGCTGTTTGGGGTTTTAGGCTGGGTGTCTGTACAGCACTTCGAGATATTAGCTGATGTACGAAGGGCTATATAAAATAAACTTGATTTGATTTTATTTGGATAAGTGCACTGTAATATATGCAGGGGTTATAACACGTTATATATATTATGTACAATTGATGACCATTCTGGTATAATTCTACAACACTTTGCAGTCCTCCACAAACCATAAATAGTCACTGTATTATTTCCTTGTATGCATGTATCAGTACAGCAAATTTGAGATTTGTTGGGCCAAGTAGAATTAATTGAATAGCTTTTAGTAATGAATGACTTTAAGAGTAAGTCCTGCTATCGAGTACTTTAAGAATATATTGGAGCCACATTATAACCATAGGGCCTACTTTACTTTCTCTCATTTAAAGGTAAATTATTATTTCGTCCTCTAGATGAAAGAGCTCCTAGAGTCCCTTGTGATTTAATGCTGCTCACCAGAACCTGTTATCAGAAAATTGGTTTTAAAGAATTTAGTTTTAACACAATAAAACACTGTCGGTCCACAATTAAAAACCATAGGCTTCTCTTGGAGTCGTTAACCTTCCGTGATACTTTTTGGAAATAAACCATCATGCACTTTTTTTAATGGGAACAAATCAAAGATGTTTGACCAGTTAATTGAATTAAACTGCCATCAATGTTTCCGGCTCACGTCCAAATTTGGAGAATAGCAATACTTTTCTCAAGTTGATTAAAATATGAGATATTTCACATTAGTTAGCTTTATGGGCGCCGAGGTAATTCATTGTCTCTAAATGGCTTCATGTCAATGCGCTCAATGAATGATGTCATTTAGAAAGTCTATCATTTTAAACATCCTGACTACACAGATCGACTACTTGGCCTTTATTTGATTATTGGGAGTATTACAGTGTACATGTTCATAGATGAATATGAAATGATGAAACTGATTGCAAACTCAACTTTGATAATTTGTATTATGTCACGTTATGCATGATAGCCTAACAATAACAGGTGAATAATAGGATAATGGTACGATAATAATAATACTATTAAAATACATAATTCGTTTTTTCAGATGCATTTTTAGGGTCCTATTTTGCATGCTTCTTGAACACAGCGGCCTAATAAAGGTAGGCCTACCTCATTGACGCTCATTTAAATTACACTTCATGCAAATTAATGTTAACATCGAAGCATGTTGAAAAGAGAATACCAGCAACTGGGAAAAATATATAAATAATCTATATTTATTTAATGCTAATTGCTGTGTATGAATACAGAAAGCTCTCTAATTAATTGACGAAGATCAGATGTAAATGAATTGCTGCAATCATTCTGAGCGAGAACACTGAGCTCACATGACTGACTGACACAAATCCACGATAGAGAACACTGAGCTCACATGACTGACTGACACAAATCCACGATAGAGAACAGATAGAAAGGAGAAGCGTAACAAAATTGGGACATGTTTTATTAATTAACATTTTAGGACAATGTATATATTATGGTAATTATCTTTTTTAAATTTTTATTATGATTAGCTTATTATTATTAGGCTATTGTGTGGTAGGCTAATAGTAAGTAGGATTACGTACAATAAACGCATAGTCTATTAGATCAATAGCCGATCAATAACGGTCATTTAAAATGATTCGTGTAAATGATCTCCAGTCATTTAACATAATTAAACATCCGTGACATTTTCACACACTCAGCCTACGGTTGTGGTTTTCCCTGCTCCATATCCTACGGCTGCCAGTTGGAAGAAGTGCGTTTATTCAAATGATCTAGCTAAGAGGTTAATTCCAGATTTCAGAGGTTTTGTTTTTGGAAATAGCTGTGTCCTGCCAACTCGTCCTGGGTAATTTGTCCTGTGTTGGGGGCTGCTAAAGGGGTCTATTCTCACATGTATTTGTTTATGGTCTTTTTAAGTTACTGATTGGCTGCAACCCATTCACTGCTCCTCCCGTTTAGTGAAGCGAAATGTAGGACACACAACACTCATCCATTTCAAATCACAGATGGTCTTTTCAATGGTCGCTGTCTTGTTTTGTGTGAGAGTGCCCCGGTTTTTCCCTCCTCGCTGTCCGCATTTTGCTGCTAGTTGTTTCTTTGTGTCTAACTTTCTCTTCTAACGGCTTTGTATAAAGCACCCCCTTCTGCTCATTTTCCTCGCTATTCACCTCGCGCCTCCTGTGCTACGGTTCTCGCGGCTGCATGCGCACATGGCTGTTTGAGAGCGAGAGGAGAGAGGGAGAGAGGAGAGGGAGAGAGAGAGAGAGAGAGAGAGAGAGAGGGGGGATAGTAGGTGAGAGGAGAGGAGCGGAGAACATCTCTATTCTAAGCGGAGCAGCGTATTAAGTGCCACTGACCATATAGTTCAGACAGTAGAGACTTGGTTTTATGACGAATGTAACGTATGAAGTCAACGAGAAAAAACGAACAAATATTTTGTTTGTTATACACTTTCTGGACATCTCATGAATCATCGTTGCACTATTATCTTGTCATGTTATTTCTTCAGAGTTGTTTCACGTTATCTGGAGAATGAATAGCCTACCATCAAAGTATTCATTACTATAACCTGAAATACGCGTAACCATCGGATATGGTGAGACATAAATACAATTGGGCAAGGAGAGGAATGGCTTCAGAAATAGAGACATGTTGTGGGCCTAGACAGTTACATACAATTGAATTGTTTTGCAGATTATATCCAGTGGTGAACGTCCATTTCAAAAGTAAGGATAGAAAATGACTCAAGTAAAAGTCAATTTTTTTATTTAACCTTTATTTAACTAGATAATTCAGTTAAGAACAAATTCTTATTTACAATGACGGCCTAGGAACAGTGGGTTAACTGCCTTGTTCAGAGGCAGAACGACACATTTTTACCTTGTCAGCTCAGGGATTTTCGGCTACTGGTCCGACGCTCTAACTACTAGGCTACCTGCCGCCCCAATAATAAAATAATACTTTAGTAAAAGTCTAAGAGTATTTGGTTTTAAATATACTTAAGTATCTAGAGTAAATAGATTTGCTAAAATGTACTTAAATATCAAAAGTAAAAGTATAAACCATTTAAAATTCCTTATATTAAGCAAACCAGTGGCACAATTTTTGTTTTATTTTTTATTGACAGATAGCCAGGGGCACACTCCAACAGACATAATTTACAAACAAAGCATTTGTGTTTAGTTAGTCCGCCAGATCAGAGGCAGTGGGGATCTTGATTTGTGTGTGAATTGGACCATTTTCCTGTCAACATGTAACGAGTACTTTTGGGTGTCAGGGAAAATGTATGGAATAAAAAGTACATTATTTTCTTTAGGAATGTAGTGACGTAAAAGTAAAAGTTGGCAAAATATAAATAGTAAGGTAAAGTACAGATACTCCAAAAAACGACTTAAGTAGTACTTTAAAGTATTTTTGCTTAAGTACTTTACACCACTGATTATATCTAATACCTATTGCCATATATATTTGTGAAATAATGATCATATTAAAGTACAAAACACTCTTGAAACCCCGTGGTAAATGTTGAATAATCATATGTATTTTAACTTTATTGTGTGAGGGTATATTGCCATGATAAACACCATTATGTGGCTAATTGTAAAATGACCCACCTGTCACACAGTGTGGTTTAGGACCCATTTCCATGACATGCATAGTCTCACTTTTAATAGAAAAGCAGCTGTGATTCTTGGTGGTCTTTGTGAATTTTACATTAAGTCTACCATGTAAAATGTAGCTACCATTCGGTGTGGCATTACATTATAAAGACAGTTTGTGGCATTGCACATTTTATGGCATAGGCAATCATTTTTTAGAGAGGATATAATGTTTCATGCACTTGGATGGTATAGGAGCTGCATTGTCACCAGACCACAATCAAAACGCTAGTTGACCATTGACGTTGTTAAATCACATTTCATCTTGTGTCTGTCTAGTCTCTGTATCCATCTCCTCTCCTAAGGTGTAATAAACACAATAGCTGTCTTTCCCATTGGCAGGTTGTGGCCAACTTAAGCAGGCGAAGCCTCTGCTCCTTTTTGAAGTCCCTTTCAGTGTGGGTATTGTTGAGTGTAGCATGTTAATGTCTTGTACCGTAAAAATTGCTGCTGCTATGGCTATTAGGTGCGGTGCTAAAGTACAGGGCACCAGCGAAGAGCAGAAGCCCCACCACAAAAGCCAGGCAGCGGCGGCTGCCGGCTTCAAATACGGCGGTAATTGCATTGCTGTGAAGGGTTAGCCTTTTCTCTTCTCTCTCTCTTTTTTTTGTGTGTGCGATTTGTCTCTTAAGCCGGCGTAACGTCTCAGACGTGGCTGCAGAATGTGGAGAGCAAATTGGAGGCTGAGCGTGAACAATGCAACATGGAACACTGCAGGGGCATTCTTTAGTGGATATTACCCTCTCCACATGAAGGGGGAGAGAGGGGGAGAGAGAAAGAGAGGAGAGAGAGAGAATGAAAGGAAGTGTGTGTGTGAGAAAGTGAGAGTGTGGGGAGGATAAGAAAGCAAGAGGGAGAGAGAGAGAGAGAGGACATAGAGATGGAGGAGAGGGGGAGAGGCAGAAAGAGATTGCACAACAGCATTGCGTGAAGTAGAGTTCTTCTTGAACCGGTTGATTTGTTGTGTAAAGGTTAGAACAGCCTCTTTTCTTCCTGTCGCTCTCTTTCTCTCCATCTATCTCTCCATCTATCTCTCCAACTTTAGTGCGATGAGCACATTCCAGAGCCAGTGGTTGCTCTCTCTCCAAATGTACCAATAGATAAACAGAAATGTAGATATCTTTATTTGTGCTGAACAGAAAAGGCCGGTCTGTCTGTGCTTTACTGTATTCCAGGGTTCAACTAGTGGGGAACGGGTTTGGTTTGTGATGCTGCTGGTGAATATATCGTTCACCAAAAGTAAACAGATTAGTGAGGAGGAAGCTCAGCTATTCCAGGCACCCTTTTTGATGTTTAAGAGCCTAATTTGATTTTTCACCTCCCATTGTTTCAATGTTTTGCTCCTCTAATCCACTTTAAAGTGGATGCAGCTTTCATCTTGGCGGGGGGGGTTAGAGAGAGGGGGAGCTGCCTGCTAAGCTTGCAGTGAAGTACTCTACCATCTCAGTAAAGGCTGGGGTGCGTTAAAGCTTCTTCCCAAGAAGGCCTGTTAGACCCTGGTGGTGTATTAAAGCCAAAGAAAGGCAGGAGAAGAAAGAAAGGAGGTGGAAATTGCCACCAGAGTTTGCAGTAAAATGTCCAGCTTGCCTGCGCTGGCTTAATGTGCCCTCCTCCGTGACCCCGAAAATGCACACACAAAACCGGGGGTTCGACATTATCCAGGAGCCTTGAAAAGAGCCACACAGAAATGAGCCTTTTGTGTTAATTCCTTCTCCAAACCATTGACTGCTGCTGCATTTTTTCTCTCCTCAAACCTGTTCAAACCCCCAGAGAGAGAGAGGAAGGGGGAGAAAGAAAGAGAGAGATAAAGAGAGAGAGAGAGAGAGAGAGAGAGGGAGAGAGAGAGACACAGAGAGAGAGACAGAGACAGAGAGAAGAGGGGGTAGGATTCCTGTCCTGGCTATTTTTAAGAACCATCTGTGACAAAGTTTGTATTCATTGGAGCAGCAAAAATAGCAACTTAAGGAAACCCTGTTCTTCCACCCTCCTGTTTGCCTGTTTGAACAGCTTTGGTATTGTAGGAAAGTAACTGTGTAACACAGGAGATTTAAGGTTGGTTATACAAGGCTTATTGTTATTTTGTGATTTTGTATTAAACTCTATGTTTTTTTATGCTCATTGATCGTTGGTTGCTAACTATTTCTAAAGAACATACAATACTTATGAAGTTAAAATACTTCATATTTTTACACAACTTTTTCATGATAATTTATGATTTAAACTTTTTGTGGACAGGGACTGAAAGTGTGTATTATCAGGTTCACTGTTCCAATGAATGTGTGAGCCGATGTAAAACACACCCTCACTCCCTCTCTCTTGTCCCAATGTGTGTATGTTTGAGTGTGTGTGCATATACCACATGTGTAAATGTGGATTGTGTGTGTCTGATGGATTAGGACTGCTTGGGGCTATAGCTGTGGACTGCTAACTTTGCTCGGTGTTCAGCATGATACCCTCGAAGATACTAACACTACTGGCTGGTGATATCATCCTCTCCCTCCTGATTACACACACACACACACACACACACACACACACACACACACACACACACACACACACACACACACACACACACACACACACACACACACACACACACACACACAGTGGGATTCCACAGCAACAATAACCCCTGGGCTTCATCCACCAGCAGGCAGAGAGCGAGGACCACAAGTCCATCCATGTTAGCTCTTAAGTGGTCACAATGAGAGGATAGGCCTACTACCTTTTCAAGTCACCTAATCCCTCTTGAGTGGCTGTGATAGTCCTAATGATCCACACAGGCAGGGAACACTGGGGGACTGGCTGGGCTGCACCTGAGTGTGCTCCTCAACACAACCACTTACTGTGACTCTAAACTCAGGGCCTTGTTGCTCTGACTCCAAACCCAGCCACAATCAATCCAGACTACACTCTTAGAAAAAAGGGTTCCAAAAGGGTTCTTTGGCTGTCCCAATAGAATAACCCTTTTCGGTTCCAGGTAGATTCTACCTGGAACCCAAAAGGGTTCTACCTGGAACCAAAGGGGTTCTACCTGAAACCAACAAGGGTTCTTCAAAGGGTCCTCCTATAGGAACAGCTGAAGAACCCTTTTAGGTTCTAGATAGCATCTGTTTTTCTAAGAGATGGTGCAGCCCAGCCAGCCCCACCAACAGATTGGTGTATATTTAACAGAGCGTGGATCAACCAGACCTTGGTGTATATTTAACAGAGCGTGGATCAACCAGACCTTGGTGTATATTAAACAGAGTGTGGATCAACCAGACCTTGGTGTATATTAAACAGAGCGTGGATCAACCAGACCTTGGTGTATATTTAACAGAGCGTGGATCAACCAGACCTTGGTGTATATTAAACAGAGTGTGGATCAACCAGACCTTGGTGTATATTTAACAGAGCGTGGATCAACCAGACCTTGGTGTATATTTAACAGAGCGTGGATCAACCAGACCTTGGTGTATATTAAACAGAGTGTGGATCAACCAGACCTTGGTGTATATTAAACAGAGTGTGGATCAACCAGACCTTGGTGTATATTTAACAGAGCGTGGATCAACCAGACCTTGGTGTATATTTAACAGAGCGTGGATCAACCAGACCTTGGTGTATATTAAACAGAGTGTGGATCAACCAGACCTTGGTGTATATTAAACAGAGCGTGGATCAACCAGACCTTGGTGTATATTTAACAGAGCGTGGATCAACCAGACCTTGGTGTATATTAAACAGAGTGTGGATCAACCAGACCTTGGTGTATATTAAACAGAGTGTGGATCAACCAGACCTTGGTGTATATTAAACAGAGTGTGGATCAACCAGACCTTGGTGTATATTTAACAGAGCGTGGATCAACCAGACCTTGGTGTATATTAAACAGAGTGTGGATCAACCAGACCTTGGTGTATATTAAACAGAGCGTGGATCAACCAGACCTTGGTGTATATTAAACAGAGCGTGTATATTTGTGTTTTTTCCTTAGTGCTGCTGTGTTTTGCTGTGTGTTGTGACACTTGACAAATGAGTGACGTGTCCGCAAAGCCCTCGATGTTGAGCATTGTTGGCCGGGTGTGTGGTGGGGGGGGTGGTGGTGGTTGGAGTGGTGGTGGGGTAGCCTCTGTTTTGGAGTAGCGAGGCGAGGCGAAGTAAGGCGGGGACTGGCAGTGGGTCTGAATGGGGAGATTTGGGCCCTGATCCAGGGAGGGTGAGAAGGGGGTGGGGTGGGAGAGGGTGACATCACCCAGGGAGGTGTGCCAGTGTTCTTTTTCACTCAACTGCACTGGCTCTAGGTACTACACTGGGGTGGGCCTTTCTGCCTCCCTACACCCTTTACATTCAGCCCTCGCTCACATTCATCCCAGACACTGAGTGGCACCCTATTCACTATATATGTAGCCATTAGCGACGCAGCCACTGTAGTTCCTGGAAGGAGGGAGAGAGGCTATTTAGCCTCCCTAAACTAAGCAGTACCTGTTAACTACAGACTAGGAGGTGGTTTCCTATGCTACTCTGTAGCCTCTGTGCTCTACAATGCCTTCCTGTTCACAGTGTCATAGACACCAGCAGTCTGACTGCCCTTTTGGAGTTACAGTACTGTCTGTCACACATAGCAGTGGTGGTGCATCCTGGCACACACACCGTACAGATCCCCACCAGAATGTCTCTCTCAATAAGGGGTTGGTTGTTGCAACATAGCAGGAAACAGCCAACAGTGCAGCAGTAACACGGTCACATATCCCCCTCTTTCCACCATCACCACCAAACACCAGCACCACCATACTTTAATGGCCATTTCCTTTTCAATTCATTGCACACAATGCAAACATCACTCAGGTCTCCCCGCTCCTGTCACTGGGTTTGAAGGGCCAGGGGTGGATGGAGAAAAATGAAAACCAAAAAAGTCACTGACGGTGACTTAGCACCCGGCCTTTTGCCTCAGACAGGCAGCAAAGAGGGGGAACATATTTAACAATTTGCCTGCTTCTGGTGGCCTGATGGAGCAAAAGTGAGGGCAGATTATAGGGCTGAGAGAAGAGGGCGGCAGGGACACAGGGACAGGCAGTGACAGGATGGAAGCCTAATGGCAATAATTGGCGGTGGCTTTGACAGGGCTATATGATAGCTCACAATAAACACCCTGTGTTTTTAAAGCAAAATTTACACAAAATTGCCCAGCGGCCGCTGAAACCATCTGTTTCTGTCTATACCCTCCGTTGACTGCTCACATCTCCTTCTTTGATTTACTCAATCAAAGCCTGAGTCGTAGATAAACAGGTTTGGGGTCTTGACAGTTGTAAATGCTGTAGTTAAGCAGAATCTCCACCAATCTCCCTCTACCTGGTTTTTGGTTTAATATCATTTGTGTTTGGTAGGTCACACACACACACACACATGCATGCATGCACACACGGACCAACCACATTGGCTAGATCCTAGAAACCAAGGCACATTAAACTGTCCTAAGGGAGTCTGAGGACTCAACTCCTGCCTCGTGTTGTTGAGTCAAAAGGAATCTGAACCGTCAACCGCCGTACCGATGGTCCCTGATTCATTCATCCCTGGTCCATTTTTTCTTCCTTTTTTACTGCCTATGAAATCTACTGCATGTATGAATGTTTGTTCTTAGCTCCCTCTCAAGCCATCGTCGTTTGTTTTACCACTTCCTGGTAAGTAAGGGTAGTTAGGTCTGATGTCTTTCTTGGGGAGGGATCAGCCAGGGGGGGATCTGGGTTAAATCTGCTGTTTAATCCTCTGAAAGCGTCTCGTCCCATACTTTCCCAGGCTGATCTGGGTTCATTGCAGATGACTGATCCACCCCCCCCCCCCCCCCCCCCGTCTGTCCGTCCGTCTGTCCGTCCAGGGTTGGGCCCTCTGGACCAGTGTACCCTAACTGTCCTCACTTTGTTCTCTTTGTACAACTAGTAATTACGTGGTTGCAGGGTGAAACAAATCCAAGGGTCTGCAATGATTTTGAAAAGGGAAAGAGGAGAACGAGACACAGGAGGTTAGAGAGGAGGAGGAGGCAGGGGAGGGAAAGTGTGTGGGGGAGGGTCGCATTATTACAACAACAGACCACTCAAAAGGAGACTATCCCTGCACCTGATCGACCAGCATCATGTGTGCCAAAATACTTCCCTCTGATCTCGGTTCAAAGACAGCAGGGAAGAGACTCAAAGCATTCGCGATGGAAGGAGGGAGGGATGGAGGGAGGAGGGGGGAGTTGGATTGTTGGCTTACTCCAAAAAGGCACATCCCTTGTCCCTGGAGCCCACAAATCATTCAAGCAAATACTGACTGGGGGACATGGAGTGCTAAAGCTGGTTTTAAAGAGACTGATGCCCTGGTATTGAGCAGGAGAATCAGCATGGCCTCTGGTCCATCCTTCCCACCGCTAGATGGACATCTGTACTGGGGGGTAACTTTCCACTGTGCTGAGGGAGAGAAAGAGAGAGCTTGTGTATGTTTGTGTGTGTGCGTGCGAGCGTGTGCATTCGTATGTGTGTGTACGTACATGCGTGTGTGTGTGTGCAAGACACATGTATGCGCGTTTGTGTGTGTGTAAGCCAGGTTGTCAGGTGGCCTGTCCTTGGGCAGAGCAGTTTAACTGTATTGGAAATGTTCTTGGAGGCCAGTGAGCAAAGCCTTCTGGGTCTGATTGCCTTAACAGTAAAGCTAATAGAGGATGATATCCTTTTAGCCGGGCCCGCTCTCTCTCTCTTTCTGTTAAGAATCCATCTGTTTTCAAAGACAGGAGGTTGCTGCCCTTGTTGAAAAGTCAAACTCCTGCAAGTCCAGGGGAAAGTCATTGACGATGGCGTTGAAAAAGAAAAAACACGAAGATCTTCAAATATGGCACACGGTACATAATGGAATGGGAACACTTTTCCATCGTAAATATATTTGGTTTTTCACGTCTTCGTGAGCCATCTTATATTGGAGGCTTTGGGATTTGTTTGGATATGGGAAAAAATAAGCATTTCTCTAAATTTACGTCCTAGTTTGGCTGAAGATGCAGTAATGGAATGTTTTATGGGACACCCTCAGACTCAATTTCCACTCGCAGTACACCATGGTTGTTGGAGATGGGAACAGCCAGTCTTACCACATTCTTCCTAATGGCTTTTGCAAAGCAGTGACAATGACTTGCCATTGCACTCTGACACTGTCACCACAAATAGTCATATTTTCCCACTGACACGTACTGTACATCAGCGTGTGTTTTCCTTGCAATTATTAAGACCACTAAGGTATGCCATCATAAGGTTATGGAGATATAAATACTGTCGCCATGACATTTTATACTCTCAGTGTTGTAAGTCTTTGTTAATTATAAAGGTTAATGGACATTTATGGTGAAGGACAGATGGACGGACAGACATTTCTGATTGCAGTAGTCACTCTGTCTTTGTCTGTCTGACCACCTGTCTGACCGCCTGTCTGGCCAACTGCTCTCTTCCCTTCCCCCTCTCCAGCCGCCCTATTGCCCCATGAAGCCCCAGCAGGTTGTGATTGGCCTGTTTAGTGGAAAGTGTTGGTTGGGTCAGACCAGATCAGGGGGAGGAGGAACTTCATAGGGGGTGACCTCAGGACCACTTCCTGTCTGACCTGTGGACATCTGGGGAAGTGATTGGTCCTCTCCCCCCCTGGTGGTGCGGAATGGGTTACCCCTCTGCGTTTTGCCACGCAAATGGTTTGTGGTTCCTGCCGCGGTGGGGGCTGCCCCTAATGGTCATTTCAGCCATGTGGATGGGTCAGACAGATCAGACAGACCTGTTCTAGAGAGGTGAACAGACAGGATCCTGAGCCTCTCTCTCTCTCTGTCTATCTCTCTCTTCTTTCTCCTCTCTTCCTCCCTCCTCCCCTCCCTCCCTTTCTCATGCCTCCCACATTTGGGCATTGTTTATGAAGAGGGATTTATAGGTCTGAGAGGGGCTGTTAGCTGGTGGTGGCTTCCACTGTGCAGAGCGCTCTATCTGCTGGGATTGGGCTCTACTGGGCTCTGTTCTGCCATGAGGTGGAGAGTAGTGGTGTAGTGGTGTCACACACACACACACACACACACACACACACACACACACACACACACACACACACACACACACACACACACACACACACACACACACACACACACACACACACACGCACACACACACACACACACACACACACACACACACACACACACACCTCCCACTGTGCCCTGTTAGAATTCCTCTGATGGGACCCTCATGGCAGGGTAAGGCAGTCAGCCCTGCTTCAGGCACTCATATGCCCTCCTATGCAGCCGAGGGGGAACCTTTGTTCCCGGCAGGCACAACAAAAGAAAGGGGGCTCATACTCTAACCGAGGTGGTCTGAGCTGACTTGAGCTATTTTACTTTCAATTAGAGGAGCAGGCTGAGCCAGCCTGGCTTGACAAAAGAATGGAAACGGTGGCGATTCAAGTCAATCAGCGGGGGTTACCATGAAGGAGCTGTTGGGACACTCAACATGGCCTTCCCAGCAACATATGACTGAGGGAGGGGATCCTGGGACTTTTATGAAGCCAGCATGAGGAATGGTCTCAACCTGTGTGGCAGCCTCTTAAAAGGCCACGGTGCTACTCAGCAGTGTGTTCCACTGTGTGCGCATGTGCATCAGTCAGACTCTATTGAATCCGATATTACACTCTACCCTCTCTTAGTTACAACTATCACTGCCTCCTATCCCACTTTCCCCCTCTTTCCACAAACCTTAGCCCAGACTCTGGAGCCTGCAGACTATAACCTCCAGCTGTTAGAGCAGCCAGCCTGTGTGGTTACACTGTGTTAGTGGTGATACACACACACACACACACACACACACACACACACACACACACACACACACACACACACACACACGCATGCAAGCTGGCACACAGGATAACACACCACACAACCTACTGTATCCTGTTTTAATTCCTCTTGGTAGGAACAGGACGAGGCCATCAAGGTGTCATTTACTGTAGTGGAGGTCATGTCTAACTGTAGGTGTTACAAGCCCCTCCTGACCCGCTCTGCCCCCATGTCATACATATTTAATATCACACCACATGACATCCCTGCATATAGAGTCCTCATTAAAAAACAAAGGCTAAACATGCTAAAGAGTTGACAAGGCTGGGAGTCCCAGGCTAGGTCTGAAGCAGCGCTCTATTCAGCATAAAGGCCACTATGCTCTTAGAAAATAAGGTGCTATCTAGAACCTAAAAGGGTTCTTGGGCTGTCCCCATAGGAGAACCATTTGAATAACTTTTTTTTAGTTCCGGTAGAACCCTTTTCGGTTCCATCTAGAATCCTTTCCACAGAGGGTTCTACATGAAACCCAAAAGGGTTTTTACCAGTAACCAAAAAGGGTTCTACCTGGAACCAAAAAGGGTTCTCCTATGGGGACAGCTGAAGAACCATTTTGGAACCCTTTTTACTAAGAGTGTACATTTGACCAGAGCTCGGGTGAAAAGTAGTGCACATATAGGGAATAGAGTGCCAAAGTTTTGGTCAAAAGTATTGAACTATATGATATAGGTAATAATTTCAGACACAGCCCCAGACAATGCCCAGCTCTTTCCCAGATGACCTAACTTCCCTCCCAGCCCAGGCAGCATTCCCCTGGCTGTGCGCTGGTGTTACGATTCGGGCTTCACAGACACATTCCCTGGCTGTACGGTGGTGGTGTTTGGTCTTCACAGACACATTCCCTGGCTGTACGGTGGTGGTTTGGGTGTTTGGGCTTCTCAGACACATTCCCTGGCTGTACGGTGGTGGTGGTGGTGGTGTTTGGTCTTCACAGACACATTCCCTGGCTGTACGGTGGTGGTTTGGGTGTTTGGGCTTCTCAGACACATTCCCTGGCTGTACGGTGGTGGTGGTGGTGGTGTTTGGTCTTCACAGACACATTCCTTGGCTGTACGGTGGTGGTTTGGGTGTTTGGTCTTCACAAACACATTCCCTGGCTCTACGGTGGTGGTGGTGTTTGGGCTTCACAGACACATTCCATGGCTGTACGGTGGTGGTGGTGGTGGTGGTGTTTTGGGCTTCTCAGACACATTCCCTGGCTGTACGGTGGTGGTGGTGGTGGTGGTGGTGGTGGTGGTGGTGGTGGTGGTGGTGGTGTTTGGGCTTCACAGACACATTCCCTGGCTGTACGGTGGTGGTGGTGGTGTTTGGGCTTCACAGACACATTCCCTGGCTGTACGGTGGTGGTGGTGTTTTGGGTTTCACAGACACATTCCCTGGCTGTACGGTGGTGGTGGTGGTGTTTTGGGCTTCACAGACACATTCCCTGACTGTACGGTGGTGGTGGTGTTTGGGCTACTCAGACACATTCCCTGGCTGTACGGTGGTGGTGGTGTTTGGGCTTCACAGACACATTCCCTGGCTGTACGGTGGTGGTGGTGGTGTTTGGGCTTCACAGACACATTCCCTGGCTGTACGGTGGTGGTGGTGGTGTTTTGGGCTTCACAGACACATTCCCTGGCTGTACGGTGGTGGTGGTGGTGGTGGTGTTTTGGGCTTCACAGACACATTCCCTGGCTGTACGGTGGTGGTGGTGGTGTTTTGGGCTTCACAGACACATTCCCTGGCTCTACGGTGGTGGTGGTGTTTTTCGGCTTCACAGACACATTCCCTGGCTGTACGGTGGTGGTGGTGGTGTTTGGGCTTCTCAGACACATTCCCTGGCTCTACGGTGGTGGTGGTGTTTTTCGGCTTCACAGACACATTCCCTGGCTGTACGGTGGTGGTGGTGGTGTTTTGGGCTTCACAGACACATTCCCTGGCTCTACGGTGGTGGTGGTGTTTTTCGGCTTCACAGACACATTCCCTGGCTGTACGGTGGTGGTGGTGGTGTTTGGGCTTCACAGACACATTCCCTGGCTGTACGGTGGTGGTGGTGGTGTTTGGGCTTCTCAGACAGATGTCTGGGGTTGTTATGTAGTACTGCAGTAATTAGCAGGCCCGCCTGAGCAGTAAACCTCCAGAGGATCCGGAAGAATAAAGTGTTTTTACGAAGGAAGGACAGGAGAGGAAGAGGGGAGGACAGGGGAAGTGGGTAAGCTAGAGGCACCCTCCCCTCCCATCCCTCCAGCACGTCTGGAGAACCCACTCCACCCCCCCATCTTCTTACCCCCTCCTCTGAGATTCCACAGGAGAATGGCTTCGCTTTCACAACCAAACATGTTATGTGGGTGCAACTGAGACATTGGCTCTGAGAGTTTTTCGTTGTAACTTATCACAATTACTAACATCTTCTGAGCGCTAGTATAATTCCAAAACAAGAGGTAACCAAACAGTAGATGTAGAGAAGAAAACTGCTATTCTACATCTTCTGTCTTGCAGTTCACTCTGTCTCTTCTGAGCATGTGCAGACAGACTGACCACCCCCCCTGCCTGAACCTGGCCACCGTTACCACGACAACTCCCCAGCTATGCTACAGCTGTGCTTGCTCGTTTGTAAAGTGCAAATCTTTTCACCTTTTCTAAACAGGACTGATAACAGTAGATGTTGATCAACCCCGCCCTCTCGTAGCCTATAGATGGCCATCTCAACGGCCTCCCGTTGCCTCCTTTTTGTCTCTAACCTTTAATCGGCCCACGTTTTATGCCTGCTCTCTTTACTTCTGCCAGAATTGATTTCCTTTCACACTATCTCATTCTGGCTTTTCCCCCTGTTCTTTAACACACACACATACACATGCACACACAAACAAACACACACACACACACACACACACACACACCTAGTCATTGTTTGGATTGGGAGTCTTCAATGTTTCATTGGAACGTGGTAATTACATTACACCACTAGATTCTGTGCAGATACCACCGTATTATGGGTGACAATTCACCACATTATTAGCAGGCTTTAATCTATGGGGTGTCATGGCGCATGCAGACAGAAAGCAGTTAGGCCAAGGGGCTTATATTCAGTGGTAGTAGAGTAGACTATAGTCTAGTCTACGTCTCAAAAGGCAACCTTTCCCCTATATAGTGCCCTACTTTTGACCAAGGGCCATAGAACTGAGTGTACAAAACATTAAGAACACCTTCCTAATACTGAGTTGCACCCTCTACTTTTGTCCTCAGAATAGCCTCAATTCGTCGGGGCATGGACTCTACACGATGTCGAAAGCGTTCCACAGGGATGCGGGCCCATGTTGACTCCAATGCTTCCCACAGTTTTGTCAAGTTGGCTGGTGTACCATTCTTGATACCAATGGGAAACTGTTGAGCGTGAAAAACCCAGGAGAGTTGCAGTTCTTGACACACTCAAACCTGTGTGCCTGGCACCTACTACCATACCTCGTTCGAAGGCACTTAAATATTTTGTCTTGCCCCTTCACCCTCTGAATGGAACACACACACAATCTATGTCTCAATTGTCTCAAGGCTTAAAAATACTTCTTTAACCTGTTTCCTCCCCTTCATCTACTCAGATTGAAATGGATTGAACAGGTGCCATCAATAACGATCATAACTTTCACCTGGATTCACCTGGTCAGTCTATGTCATGGAAAGAGCAGTTCCTAATGTTTTGTACACTGTATAGTAGATAGGGTGCCGTTTGAGACACATATAGAGACACTGGGCTCTCACACCATGGCATGGAAGATAAATCCAGCAGCACTGAGTTGTGTGTTAAAGCACTGTCACAGCCCCTGTTTTAGATGGAAGACAAATGTGGCGGGAGTCGGGGTGAGGAGGGAGAGCGAGGGAGAGCGAAAGTGCTCCCTGATAAAGGGCTTTGTTAACCTTGTGTCGCACTAGACTGAATGGAGGGGAAAATTAGGCCTGAGATTATGATAGTCATACAGGAGCCTGCTGAATGGCGAAAGGGGGGTGGAAGCTGCTGGGTAGTGTTGCTCTAAGAACATGTAAGATGTAGGTATTCCAAACCAAAGACATTCAGGAGATACGGTCCTACTTTTTGATGACTTACTGTATTGCAAAGATCTGTAATATGTACTAGGCCTATGTGTCTATGAGATTGGTATAAAGTGTCATATCTGCCTATGAGCAATTTGGCGCTACAAGCAGCAGATGTGAGAAATCACGCTTATTCCTGAACAACATGATCTTGTTTTTATTAGATGACCCAGCTGTAAACACCCAGTACTCTATCTCTACATCTGCCCTCAAAAACTCCGACCCCAGCTGCTCTCAGTTTATTCTGTTGCCAGGACCCCCCTCGCACTCTGACGAATGAGTCAAATCCTCAGCACTCTGCTCTGTCTTTTCCCACCACACAGTGGGTTTGTTAAAAGCTATGGCAATGAGCCCACAGTGTCCAGTCCACCACCTCACAGCCGTACTCACTCAGTAGACAGTAAACACAACCCACTGCACAGTAGCTACCTACAGGCTGGGCTGTGGACATCTCTCTGCTGAGGTTAGGCAGTGGCAAAGAGAGATAATTAAATGCAGGTTAATCGCCTGCTTCCAATGGCCCGTCTAAATGAGAATGGAACTGAGAGTGCAGCAGCTGGAAATGGCCATGGAGCTTTGCTGTGATTGATTCTGTGGTTAAAGATGCCCAGGAACAGAACCGATTACTGGGGTGTGAATAGGTAAAGGTGAGAGACAGCTGGGGTTTCCTCCAGACCTCTCACCCAGAGCAAGGGAGAAGAGACAGCCACTTAGCCCTGTCTGAGAGGGCTCTGAAAGGGGGAGATCTCAACCCTGCTCCCTTCTTCCTTATCCCAGTCACTCAGGTCAGGATTTACATTTAGCTGGTCAGACCATATTACTATAGGCTCAAGTAGGGTTGGAAATTCCATTAACTTTTCCAAAATTCCCAGGTTTTCCAGAAATCCTGGTTGAAATCCTGGGAATTTTTGGAAAGTTACCAAAATGTTGCAACCCTAGGCTCATGATAGTGTTGTACAAGTTTTATGCAGAAAAGGCAGTTAAGTCTTTTGGCACATTGTTATAAACACATTGTTATAAACACATTGTTAGTTTGTAAGCGATCGATGTGGTGCAATGGCAGGTATCTAACTGCACCAACCCGTGTTTGCTTCAGCCAGTGGTATGTAGTAGATGCATAACCACTGGGTGGATGCTGCCTCTATATGCCACAAGCTCCCGTTGATATCACACCACTCATTACAGAGTTAGAAGCAAAGACCCCCCGCTCGTTTGATGGCAAATCATCACAGCGGTGAAAGAGATCTATAAAAGAGGCCCTCAATAGAGAGAGAGAAAGAGAGAACGAGAGACAGAGGCAGAAAAACAGAACGAGAGACAAAGGCAGAAAAACAGAACGAGAGACAAAGGCAGAAAAACAGAACGAGAGAGAAAGGCAGAAAAAGAGAACGAGAGAGATAAGTAGAAAAAGAGAATGAGAGAGATAGGCAGAAAAAGAGAATGAGAAACAGAGGCAGAAAAAGAGAGCGAGAGAGATAGGCAGAAAAAGAGAATGCGAGAGATAGGCAGAAAAAGAGAACACGAGACAGAAGCAGAAAAAGAGAATGAGAGAGCTAGGCAGAAAAAGAGAACGAGAGAGATAGGCAGAAAAGGAGAATGAGAGACTGAGGCAGAAAAAGAGAATGAGAGAAATAGGCAGAAAAAGAGAACGAGGGAGATAGGTAGAAAAAGAGATTGAGAGACAGAGGCAGAAAAAGAGAACAAGAGAGATAGGCAGAAAAAGTGAACGAGAGAGATTGGCAGAAAAAGAGAGCGAAAGGCAGAGACAGAATAAGAGAACGAGAGATAGGCAGAAAAAGAGAATGAGAGTGATAGGCAGAAAAAGAGAACGAGAGACAGAGGCAGAAAAAGAGAACGAGAGAGATAGGCAGAAAAGCAAATGACAGAGGCAGAAAAAGGGAATGAGAGACTGAGGCAAAAAAAGAGAAACAGAGAGATATGCCGAAAAAGTGAACGAGAGAGATAGGCAGAAAAAGTAAATGAGAGAGATAGGTAGAAAAAGAGAACTAGAGAGATAGGCAGAAAAAGAGACCAAGAGAGATAGGCAGAAAAGGGGAACGAGAGATAGGCAGAAAAAGAGAACGAGAGAGATAGGCAGAAAAGGCGAATGAGAGAGGCAGAAAAAGAGAACGAGAGAGATAGGCAGAAAAATATAAAGACTGAGGCAGAAAAAGAGAAGCAGAGAGATAGGCAGAAGGAGAGAACGGGAGAGATAGGCTGAAAAAGAGAATGCGAGAGATAGGCAGAAAAAGAGAACGAGAGACAGAGGCAGAAAAAGAAAAACGAGAGATAGGCAGTAAAAGAGAATGTGAGAGATAGGCAGAAAAAGAGAACGAGAGAAATAGGCAGAAAAGGCGAATGAGAGAGGCAGAAAAAGAGAATGAGGGAGATAGGCAGAAAAGGAGAATGAGAGACTGAGGCAGAAAAAGAGAAACAGAAAGATAGGCAGAAAAAGTGAATGAGAGAGGTAGGCAGAAAAGGAGAACGAGAGATAGGTAGAAAAATGGAATGAGAGAGATAGCGCAAAAAAGAGACAGAGAGAGATAAGCAGAAAAAGAGAACGAGAGAGATAGGCAGAAAAAGAGAGCGAAAGACAGAGGCAGAATAAGAGAACAATATATAGGCAGAAAAAGAGAATGCGAGAGATAGGCAGAAAAAGAGAACCAGAGACAGAGGCAGAAAAAGAGAACGAGAGAGATAGGCAGAAAAGCAAATGACAGAGGCAGAAAAAGAGAATGATTGATAGGCAGAAACTGAGAATGAGAGATTGAGGCAGAAAAAGAGAAACAGAGAGATAGGCAGAAAAAGAGATAGAGAGAGATAGGCAATAAAAGAGAACGAGAGACAGTGGCAGAAAAAGAGAACGAGCCACAGAGGCAGAAAAAGAGAACGAGAGAGATAGGCAGAAAAAGAGAACGAGAGAGATATGCAGAAAAAGAGAACAAGAGAGAGTAGACAAAGCAAGGCCCAACACACTTTCCTACAGCAATCCAAAAGCACTCTCTATCTCCTCCCAAAATGACACAATTAGGTGATCACAACACCAGTAAGAGTGTCTACCTATAAAATACAGTTTGGCTTGTTACACCAGCCATCTGAGCAGGATATAACATGATGATTTGCTAGCTGCTATCATGTCCCTCTCAAAGCCACCCCCTGAGGTAGAGTTCTAGTGGAGCCCCCCTCCACACACCCCCAACACACTAACCCTGTCACCACTACCACTACCACCAGCACCACCACCCAGACCCAACTGTGTGTTTGTGTGTGTGTGTGTGTGTGTGTGTGTGTGTGTGTGTGTGTGTGTGTGTGTGTGTGTGTGTGTGTGTGTGTGTGTGTGTGTGTGTGTGTGTGTGTGTGTGTGTGTGTGTGTGTGTGTGTGTGTGTGTGTGTGTGTGCATATGTGTGTGTGTGTGTGCATATGTGTGTGTGTGTGTGTGCATATGTGCTAAGTGTGTGCGCGTGCGTACGCGCACGTGTGTGTGTGTGTGTGTGTGTGTGTGTGTGTGTGTGTGTGTGTGTGTGTGTGTGTGTGTGTGTGTGTGTGTGTGTGTGTGTGTGTGTGTGTGTGTGTGTGTGTGTGTGTGTGTGTGTGTGTGAAATCATCCATTTCCTGAGAGATTCTCAATCCACCCTGGTGATAAATCAGGCCCAGTGTTAATTGGTATGAAAACAACACTTTGGCAGTATATAATGTTTTATGTGTCTTTCATGTGCTTTATTATAATACTAATGAGGAGCTGTATATCAAGAGAGACAGAGAGCGAGAGAGAGTCGGCAGCACGGCGCGGTGCAGAGCGGTAGAGGATAAGCTCCTTAGCAGGATCACCGGGATCTGAGAGCCGCAACACAGAACAGGCGGAACACAATCAGCCAGCCTCTCATTTGCAATCAGTAATTAGTATGCAAATGAGCCCAGGGGACCACACAAGTACTAGTGTATTACAAGGGTCTGATTATGACTCTTCCGGGCCTCTGGGAGAGCAGACTGAGCACTGAGAAACCTCCTCACCTCCCTCAGCTGGTGCCAAGTATCACATACCAGCACGCCGTTTGCTCCCCTACCTGTCAGTCAGGGCTCCTGGCCTACCAGCTGGGAGAAAAGGCCTGGGTGGGTGTTTTTTTTTTATAGTGGTCCTATGACGTGAGAGCTGGGTTTTTCTGGTGACCTTCTGTGTCTGTCCCAGCCTCTCTTGTCTTAAGTGCTGGCCAGGCTTGGCTTTCTACAGCTAATCTGCTGCCATTCAGAGACAATGGCTGTACATTTGACTGCTGGCCAGAAATGAACAAGCCCACCAAGGGAAATGGAAATTCTTGCTCCATTTTTGAATGGCTGAAATGACAAGCATTTGGTCATAGAATATTATTCTGTATTGATGGGGTACACTACACCCCCATGCAAGTGTAAATGTGCACTATTAAGAATGCGTTTCATGTAGTGTACTATACATGCCATATGTTAAGCATTATGTTGTGAAACATTTTGATTGATTGTAACAGTGCTGTGTTTATTCTGCTAACCAATTGAATGAAAAACCACAATAGAGAAATGGTGTATGCGACACTGTGACAAATAGGCAGGAGGCGTTTAGCTAGGTTGCTGAGGGTGAAATTTACCCTCCCTGGCTTGCTGGGAAAAAGGAGAGAGAGCATCACACACAAACACACGCAAACACACACACAAACACACACACACACACACACACACACACACACACACACACACACACACACACACACACACACACACACACACACACACACACACACACACACACACACACACACACACACACACACACACACACACACAGAGCAGCATCGCATCACCAGGCCTCTAAATGAATCCCGACAGGCTGTGAGGAAGATTGGGGCCCATTATGGCGAGCAGTGTCCTCTGACACCCCGGCCTTAAAGAGTGGCGGCCAATTGAATCCCTTGCCAAACGGCGGCTGGCTCTGCCCGTGATTTTCCCCGTGACCTGATTTAAGGAGAACAGAGAGAAGCAGGATCTATAACACCCTGACTGCCCTCTCCCTTTGTTCTCCTACAGAGCCAGGAATAGTCAGGCAAGGCATATTGGGTGTGGAGATTATAGGTGTATTGATGGAATGGGAGGGATGTGCTGGGGTGGACTGGAGTGGGGGCCTGGGAGGAGAGGATGCTGATCTACTCTGCTCTCACCCAGAGGGAGCCATTGATGCTGGCTCAGGTCCATCCACCGCAGCCCCATACCCAGCCCCATACCCAGCCCCAGGCACACACACACACGCACGCACGCACGCACACACACGCACGCACGCACGCACGCACGCACGCACGCACACACACACACACACACACACACACACACACACACACACACACACACAGCACCTCCAGTCTATGGCAGTGTAGAGCAGTGAAGGAGTCAGTGTACTCTGACTGCCCTTGGCTGAACACTCAAGCTGAACAACATCCAGTGCAGGAGGGCAAGATGTTGGCCCCATACTGGAAAATATCCACCATCCACTATCCACACAATGGGTAGTGTAGAGCAAAGCTCATAAATCTGCCATTGATTCCCTGTGCTTTGGTATGGGGGTTAACTGATGCTGTCCTTCCCAGAGCCACCCAGGGATAGTGAGCTGTTGTCCACCAGACACACAGGAGGTGTACCATAAGATATGCCTGGACACTGTTTTTTTCTCTCTCCACGCTGCAATAAAAGGCCTCGGCAGTGGCTCTTCATCCAGGCCAGTTACGATCTGTCTCGTTGGTTTGGTTTACAGAAGACTGTGATCACTCAGGCAAGCAGGGAAGCCAGTAAATCACTGTAGTAAAATTCTCAGAGAAAAGGCATCACTAGTCAGGCGTTGCCCTGTCTCAATTGAGTGGTCCTGGATGTTATGTATGTGTTTTTGTTTTGGTGTCACTAGCCTCTCCAGCTCTGATACTCTCCACCTTTCCACATTCCTCTCTTTACTCCTCCATAGTGCAATAGGGTGCAGAGAGGTCCCCATAATGTAACTAACCATTTTGGGTCCTCCTCTCCTCCACCTCCTCTCCACCTCCTTCTCCTCCTTGTCATCCTCCTCCTCTTCTCCCTCCTCCTCCTCCTCTCCACCTCCCATTCTCTCCTCCTCCTCTCGTCCTCAGCCTCCTGGGTGACAGCAGTACGAGTGATGCTCCAGCAGGCCAAATGCTCCACAGGGGGCTCGTTCCACCAAGCAAATATTATTGCACACTGGAATAATTTATAAGGAGCGTATACCCCCCTCTTCCTAAACGACCCTCCCTCCATCCCCGCACCCCCCATACCATCCCATCCCCTTTCTGGTGGCAGAGGCTCATAGAGGTGGTATTTATTAGTGGGTTTGTTCCCTCCCTGCTTCCAATATTTCATCCAGTGAAAAGGGACGGGTGGGGGTGTATGGGGGTTTGGGGTAAAGGGACGGGTGGGAATGTATGGGGGCTTGGGGTAAAGGGAGGGGGTGTATGAGGGTTTGGGGTAAATGGGTGGTGGTGGGGGTGTATGGGGGTTTGGGGTAAAGGGACGGGTGCGGTGTATGGGGGTTTGGGGTAAAGGGACAGGTGGGGGTGTATGGGGGTTTGGGGTAAATGGGTGGTGGTGGGGGTGTATGGGGGTTTGGGGTAAAGGGACGGGTGGGGTGTATGGGGGTTTGGGGTAAAGGGACGGGAGGGGGTGTATGGGGGTTTGGGGTAAATGGGTGGTGGTGGGGGAGGGGATAATGACACACACTACACCACCATCGTGGGCTTCTCTCTGCTGGCTGCTGTGACAGCTGTAATTGTGGATCACATCAACAGGGAGAGCAGGGAACACCTACCCCACCTTTCTCTCCCTGAAAGGACACGAGAAGTGAGCTGCTCCAAATATCAAATACATCAGAACCCGAGTGCTTTGATGAGTGCTATCCTGTCTTAATGTTTCGATTTTTGATGTCATAATTATAGGTGTTGGTTTGAACCTCTCGAAATGACGCCAAGGCCTACTGTTAAATATATGACAAAAGGGACATCTTTCTTAGAATTGCTGGGAGGGAGACTGTGAATACTGGTGGCAGTGCATAGAATTTAGATTAAAAGGTTTGAAGACAAGGCCAGAGGGGTCAAACCAAATGTCACATGAATAACAATGAGGCATGTGTATAAATTGGTTGCAGGTGCCTTTGGTCAACAAGGGTCAGGCCACCACCATTTATTCTACCCAATTACAAATGGGTGACACGTCTAAATGTACCCTGTCTAAATGTATCCCGTCTAAATTTATCCTGTCTAAATGTATCCCGTCTAAATTTATCCTGTCTAAATGTATCCCGTCTAAATTTATCCCGTCTAAATTTATCCCGTCTAAATTTATCCTGTTTAAATGTATCCCGTCTAAATGTATCCCGTCTAAATGTATCCTGTCTAAATGTATCCTGTCTAAATGTATCCCGTCTATATGTATCCCGTCTAAATGTATCCTGTCTAAATGTATCCTGTCTATATGTATCCCGTCTAAATGTATCCTGTCTATATGTATCCCGTCTAAATGTATCCTGTCTAAATGTATCCTGTCTAAATGTATCCCGTCTATATGTATCCCGTCTAAATGTATCCCGTCTAAATGTATCCTGTCTAAATGTATCCTGTCTATATGTATCCCGTCTAAATGTATCCCGTCTAAATGTATCCTGTCTAAATGCATCCTGTCTAAATGTATCCCGTCTAAATGTATCCTGTCTAAATGGCGCGTCTAAATTTATACTGTCTAAATGTATCCCGTCTAAATTTATCCCGTCTAAATTTATCCCGTCTAAATTTATCCTGTTTAAATGTATCCCGTCTAAATGTATCCCGTCTAAATGTATCCTGTCTAAATGTATCCTGTCTAAATGTATCCCGTCTATATGTATCCCGTCTAAATGTATCCTGTCTAAATGTATCCTGTCTATATGTATCCCGTCTAAATGTATCCTGTCTATATGTATCCCGTCTAAATGTATCCTGTCTAAATGTATCCTGTCTAAATGTATCCCGTCTATATGTATCCCGTCTAAATGTATCCCGTCTAAATGTATCCTGTCTAAATGTATCCTGTCTATATGTATCCCGTCTAAATGTATCCCGTCTAAATGTATCCTGTCTAAATGCATCCTGTCTAAATGTATCCCGTCTAAATGTATCCTGTCTAAATGGCGGGTCTAAATTTATACTGTCTAAATGTATCCCGTCTAAATTTATCCTGTCTAAATGTAACCCGTCTAAATGTATTCCGTCTAAATGTATCCCGTCTAAATGTATCCCGTCTAAATGTGTCCTGTCTAAATGTATCCTGTCTAAATGTATCCTGTCTAAATGTAACCTGTCTAAATGTATCCCGTTTAAATCTATCCCGTCTAAATGTATCCTGGCTAAATGGCACGTCTAAATGTATCCTGGCTAAATGGCACGTCTAAATGTATCCCGTTAATATGGCGCGTCTAAATGTATCCTGTCTAAATTATGAGTCTAAATGTATCCGGTCTAAATGACGCTTCTAAATATATCCTGTCTAAATGACGCTTCTAAAAGTATCCTGTCTAAATGACGCTTCTAAAACTATCCCGTCTAAATGTATCCCATCTAAATGACGCGTCTAAATGTATCCCGTCTAAATGAAGCGTCTAAATGTATCCGGTCTAAATGACGCTTCTAAATATATCCTGTCTAAATGACGCTTCTAAAAGTATCCTGTCTAAATGACGCTTCTAAATCTATCCCGTCTAAATGTATCCCATCTAAATGACGCGTCTAAATGTATCCCGTCTAAATAAAGCGTCTAAATGTATCCGGTCTAAATGACGCTTCTAAATGTATCCTGTCTAAATGACGCTTCTAAATGTATCCCGTCTAAATGACGCTTCTAAATATATCCCGTCTAAATGACGCTTCTAAAAGTATCCTGTCTAAATGACGCTTCTAAAGGTATCCCGTCTAAATGTATCCTGTCTAAATGACGCTTCTAAATGTATCCGGTCTAAATGACGCTTCTAAATATATCCCGTCTAAATGACGCTTCTAAAAGTATCCTGTCTAAATGACGCTTCTAAAGGTATCCCGTCTAAATGTATCCCGTCTAAATGACGCGTCTAAATGTATCCCGTCTAAATGTATCCCATCTAAATGACGCGTCTAAATGTATCCCGTCTAAATGAAGCGTCTAAATGTATCCTGTCTAAATGATGAGTCTAAATGTATCCTGTCTAAATGTATCCGGTCTAAATGACACTTCTAAATATATCCTGTCTAAATGACGCTTCTAAAAGTATCCTGTCTAAATGACGCTTCTAAATGTATCCTGTCTAAATTATGAGTCTAAATGTATCCCGTCTAAATGTATCCCATCTAAATGACGCGTCTAAATGTATCCCGTCTAAATGTATCCCATCTAAATGACGCGTCTAAATGTATCCCGTCTAAATGAAGCGTCTAAATGTATCCTGTCTAAATGATGAGTCTAAATGTATCCTGTCTAAATGTATCCGGTCTAAATGACGCTTCTAAATATATCCTGTCTAAATGACGCTTCTAAAAGTATCCTGTCTAAATGACGCTTCTAAATCTATCCCGTCTAAATGTATCCCATCTAAATGACGCGTCTAAATGAAGCGTCTAAATGTATCCGGTCTAAATGACGCTTCTAAATGTATCCCGTCTAAATGACGCTTCTAAATGTATCCCATCTAAATGACGCATCTAAATGTATCCCGTCTAAATGTATCCCATCTAAATGATGTGTTTAAATCTATCCCGTCTAAATGACGCGTCTAAATGTATCTCGTCTAAATGTGAGTTTCTAACTCTTTCATTAGCTTGTTTAGCCCTCCAGTCCCTGCCGTTATAGAGGCACTGTCTCATTCCTTTGTCTCTTCCCCTCTAGCCTCTCTTAATGCTGGGAACGTGACCAGGCAGGTGGACTCAGGTTTGTGTGAGTGTGTGTGTGCTGGGACTACCCTGTCACTGTCCTGGCACTCACAGTGTGGTTATTGGAGCTTAATGATGTTATTCTGCCATCCTCTCTCAGCTCAATGGTGGTCCTTCAAGGTGGACAGCCCCGAATAGGGTTCCATTCCTTGGGAGGGGTTAGGGGGGTGTAGGAGGGTGTATAGATACCCCCTGAGAGACCCCCCCCCAGTGGCTGTATTGTCTCCTTGGGCAAACATTCCCACAGAAAGGCAGGGGGAAGAAACCATTTGGCTCCCCCAGCTTGTGGTTCTTTTTCTGGACTAGAGGAGGTCCCCGTCAGTCAACAGCTGGACATGACGTGACAAATTGGGGGCTTTGTCTTTCCGAGGAGGTGGGGGAGTGGAGGCCAAGTGGCTTAGGGAGCTGACATTGAAAGGATGTGTAGCCAATAGAATGGATTGTGAATACCCCCCCGCCCCCAATGTACAATGCAAATGGCAGTTTAAAGGAAAATATGGTCCTGCTTTGTTATAAAGTAAAACGCTCAACTTCATTGAGGTGATAGAGACGGGGAAAGAAAGACCTCCCCTGTCAGCATTCCCCTGGAGACCACAGGTGAGGCGAAACGCTGATATCAGGATTTTTTACTTGGATTTTGTTACAACAGCGGATTTGGTAACAAATGAGTCTCCGCAAACCTCGTAAAACAACCCAGAATAGCAAAACATCTCACCACTGTAATTATTTGCTGGATTCTGAGCAGCCATAAAACACGCTCTGAGCTTTGGGTTTTAAAGCTCTACTGTGATTGGGAATAAACCAAGTGGCTCTCAGATTTAAAGGGGGGATGCTACCAGATTTCTTAGTCATCATTCTGGGCTCAGACCTTAGCTCCTGGGCAAGTGGCAGCCATTTTAACTGGTCTCTGTCCTTTGTTTTGTAGTGATCCTGGGTTCCCCCGCTGGCGACCCTGGGGTGAAAAAGCTCTGCATTTGACAGAGTCCACCTCTTAACTTGTTAACTTGCTAATTGGCCAGCAGTCACTTCATGAGCTGAACAATAGACTGCTAGCTGAGCGATGAGCCCCTCTTTTAGAGAGGGAGAGGGTGCGAGAGGCCAGGTGGTGGTGAGGGTGGTGGTGGTGGTGGTGGTGGTGAGGGTGAGGGTGGCGGTGGTGGGAGCAGAAAGGGGGGCAAGGGTGGAGGGACGGGTGACTTGGGGTTGTGTGTGAGGCGTGTTGTGTGTGGGGTCCTGCCTGGTTGCCAGGGAGATGAGGGGCCTGATATATTGGCTGGAGGAACGGAGTATTGGTCTGACCCAGGGAGATGGGGTGGTGGGAGGCAGGTGGGGTGCACTGTTTTACTCCCCCCTCTCTCCTCTTCTCCCGTCCTTCGGCCCCCCAGATTCAGAGGAGCAGAGGAGTTTGTTTGCCCAGTGGAGGATTGGCTTAGTAGTGCTGGCTGGGTTGGTTGTGGGCTAAAAGGAGGTGCAGGCGTTTAGACCCAGACCATGTTAAGTAATTAGGGAGAGCTTACAGGGCCATTTCCACGACAGCTGCTCCGAGAGCAAACAGAGAGCTGCCCAGAGGGAGCCGCGGATGCATTGTGATCTGTTTGTTGGAACAAGGTTGCCAAATACAATACGGCAGCATGTGCAGCCCAGACATCCAGAGATGTCCAACCAGAGTCTTTGTATGGAAACACAAACACTATTACAACAGCAGCACAGAAGGGAAAGAACAGGGTACAAAGCGAACAGGGTACTAGTCTTGGGTTTCAACTAACCAGTAAATGGACCAATACACAAAATATGACGTTTTCTGCACTTTTGCAAGATTAACTAATACACCCAAGGATGATATTCAGGTTAAAATACAGGTTGAACGTGGTATTTCAAATGTTTCAAAGTATTTAAGGGAAATACATTTAAAAAAATGTGAGGATTGTTTCCTCTCCCTGAAGAGAAGGCATCAGATGCAGAGGCCTGCCCTGCCTGTCTCTCCCTGTAGTCTGTCTGATGCCATATGGGACCCAGTTGGAGTCCCTGTGTTAAATAAATGGCTGGGGAGTTGGCCCATGTGTTAGCCATGTTTCAATAACAGCCCCTGCATCCCATGTCCCGGCAGGCCCCAGTGTGGCACTGCAAGGCCCGGTGGGACCAAGGGGGGGTCAGGTGAACTCATGCTTAACAGAGGGCCCTTCCTATGGGCCGGCTCCCCAGCCAAGGTCCAGGCTTTACCCAGGGCCTTGTATATTTTCCTGGTTCTTCTTTATTTATCCACTGAAAATCCATCTGGAGCAGCATCAAAGGAATTTCCCCCCTTCTCTCTCTCTTCTCTTCCCTCTCTCCCCCCCAAAACAACCAAGGTTGAGAGAGAGAAAAACAAGGTGTAACAGTGTTAGATCGTCTGGCATGTTTACCTTGCTGTCTTAAACTTTTAACATGAACTCTATCGTCTTAAACTTTTAACATTGGGAAAGGGAGGGGCTTTGTTTTGCCGTCATTTCCCGTAGCTCATTTACTAGACAGGGGTTACGGGCCATGCCATTGGAACACACAAGCTCTTTTTAAGGGACTTTAGAGGGGGTTTCCCTCTCTAATGCTTAGTATTTGTGTAGGTAGTTTGTGGTTGCTGCCACAACATTTCTCACCTTATTTTGTCTAGGTAGGGAGCAGGTGTCATCCAGCTTTTTCCCCTGGCTGGTGTGAGAGTTCATACAGTAGCCATTTTGCAGCTTCATGGTACCCATATTCTACTCTACCTCAATTACAGCATTCTTGCTGTTGGTTATACACTCTCCGTGAAACCAGCATGTTGTGTGGATGCTTAGTGTACGCCCTATCAGCATTCTTGCTGTTGGTTATACACTCCAGTATGTATGAAACCAGTATGCTTAGAGCTAATGTACGCCCTAATGAGGCACTACATATTGTTAAAGCTGTGCGTACCTCTTCAACCGCACCACGAGCAAACCATTAAATCAATAAGCCTGGATCATTTCAAAAGCATCCAATTAAACTTGGTCGTACAGCACTGCATTCAAATGCACTGATTTTCTCAGTCTGTGGGACATGCAAACACACCCACACCAACACACACACACGTTTAGCTACGAGTCTGCCTCCTCTCCCCTGTATACTGTATGTATCGGGCGGAAGATGCCTTTCATGTGGCTCCCCGCTCTCCTTCCTAATAGCCTGCCTTGTCTGCTAGCCTGATGGGCTGTTTTCATAGCTCAAGCTGTGGCAGGGAGGGGGCAGAGTGTCAGCAGGAGCAGAATAACCACTCCATCAGGCCTCTGTGTCAAACAATACAAACATGATCTCTATATTTGGAGAGAAGCTGCGCACCGCTTGCCACACAGGAAAGGCTGAGGAAAAAGTGCCGGCGGCGGCGTGGTATCATTTAAACCCAGTGGCATGGAATGATAAATAAAACCCACAGTGTTTCGCCTCTCAGTCATGGTTGTTAGAGCTGGCGGAGAGAGGCCGCACCAGAACCTCATCTCTCTTTCTCTTTCTCTTTCTCTTTCTCTTTCTCTTTCTCTTTCTCTCTCTCTCTGTGTCTTTCTCCCTTCTTTCCCGTCCCTGCCATGTCTGTGTGGGTATGATGGGTGAAGCGTGTTTTAAGGGCTCTCAATGACGGCCTGCGTCTCCCCCCATGTACCCCTCCTCCGCCCAACCCTCCTCCCATCCCTCCTGCTTGGCATCTGTTAAGCTGCTAAAGAGAAAGTTGTGTGCTGAGACCGGTCCGTCTTGCTGGGTGGATTTGAACAAGCACATGCCTGTTCTACCCCGGTGGCCTATGAAATGAGAAAATCAGCCACTGTGATGCCGACGGGAGCAGGGCTTGGGTGATAAATCTGTGAGGGCTTTTTTGCATGTGTGTGTGTATGTGTGTGTGTGGGGGTGTGCACGTGTGCGTGTGCGCGTGTGTGTGTACATCCATTGAGCCATGGGGTTAAGATTTGGGGATTTGATTTCACACCAGCAAGCATCTGTGTCAGGAAACTCATCACCTTAAATGCATGACATTAAAACATGTATGAGTTAATTCTTTAGCTCCACTGACATTTATTTCTTATCATTTGGCTTGTTTTTTATTTCTGTGAATATTCCTCCCAAGAGTATTACAGGTCACATTACTAATCTATAGCACTCACACAGGAAGGTTCCACCATCGTGTGACATAAAGGTCAGATATTGAATAATAAATGAGCCCTAGTACAACACACATTTAAGAGTCATAAGGTATATATTATAATAGGTTAATTGATCTGTCCGACTCAATTTTTGCTTTGGTTACAGATCTTTTTCTAGATTTTTCCTATCTTGTGTGTGTGTGTGTGTGTGTGTATTTTTTGCATTTACGGAAATGTATAAATATAGTCTTGTAATGATAGCCTAGCCATAGTTTTCTGCAGCCGGCTTACCAGTCTGGTTCCAACCAAAACAACAATTATTTCATGCCTCCATGTCTATGGCAAAGGATACTGTCCTGAACCAGCTGATAATATCTAGATTATATCTAGACTCTTTCATCTGTACTCAACCTCAGAGGCAGGCAGAGAGAGGTGCCCACTGTGGTCTGGGGTGTGCTGGTAACATACACACCTGTTTAAGGTGTTTCCGCAACACTTAGACAGGAGCATAGGGGCCATTGGCCAGTACATCAGAGCTTAATGACCCTTCCCCACAGCACTACAACCCAGGTGATAGACCAGTCACAGAGATGTCACTCTGCAACACAGACAGATCTCTCAGGTGGGTCCTTCTGTAGTCCTGTGCTTTACGAGGGGGTCAGGAGTTCCGTGCCAGCTCATTGGCTCTGGTCGAGCTCTGTGCCAGTTCATTGGCTCTGAGAACTATTAACCTCCCCTCACCAGACCCAGCTGTCTCAGGAAAGGTACAACAGGCCACAGCCTGACTGAATCCCCACTCCTCCTACTCCTAAAGGAGGCTCATGACAAGCACAGTCAAGCCAGCAGACATGGGCAGTTTGTCCCATACTGGAAAGGCCTTAGCTCAGTACAAACCCTGGGACACTCTAAATTTAAGTGTTTGGTTGTTCCAGCTAGTGTGTTTTCTACAACTCCCCTTGTGGTATGTATAGTAATGTATGTGTTTCTCATGGTCATATATACTGAGTGTACAAAACATTAGGAACACCTACTTTTTCCATGACAGAAACTGAACAGGTGAATCCAGGTGAAAGCTATAATCAACTTGACACAACTGTGGGAAGCATTGGAGTCAACATGAGCCAGCACCCCTGTTGAACACTTTCGACACCTTGTAGGGTCCATGCCCCGATGAATTAAGGCTGATCGGAGGGCAAAAGGGGGTGCAACTCAATATTAGGAAGGTGTTCTTAATGTTTTGTACACTCGGTGTATACTTGTGTACTGTATCTCCAGTATTTCAATTGGGGAAACAAGTATTTTATTGAGGGCTAAACAATTGTGTTTTAGTTTTTTAAATATAGATATTCAACATTTTGTCTGGTTTTAAACAACTAATTGACCCATGTCGGTTATTATTTTTTTTGAGCTCAATGCTCACATTGCACAGTTTCTCTGGAGATCAATCAGATCAAGCCCGGACTGTGCGATGTAGTAGGGAGTTGTAGTTTCCAACAGGCCAATATTCTACATAGTTTAGTGCAGAAAATAATGTAATTAACTACAATGGAAAACAGAAAGGAAAATGCTGCACACTCCTTCTCGTGCTCGCAGGTGATGTTTACTTAAGGGTGGAAACGTTGTTGTAAATAAATATCACCTGGAAGCATGAGCAGCAGTGTACTGTGTTTTCCTTCCTGTTCTCCAGGAGTTTTCCAACAACTCCAGCACCTGCTGAAAGTACCTGGGTGTGCTTATGTTCTTCAGCTTTTGTAAATTAACTACAATAAACATAATCCATTGTATGCCTTTCTTATCCAGTCTGTGTGTTTGTTTTACGCTTGCTACTAGAAGAGATGGAAGAATGCGCGAATGAGAGGGATAGGAGATAGAGTGCAGTTGCTTCACGAGGTATCTCTACCTGAAAATACATGATTTAAGTGATTGATGGTTGGTATTCAGCAGTCATAAAAGTATGCTTTATTTACTTTTAAGAACTACTAAAATAGTGATTTTGTCAGACAGCGTAGTTAGCTACGGTGGACGCGTCATAATATCCATAAAAACACGGAAAAGGTTCCAATGGTTTTTCTGCCATTCATTTTTCAGATTGTGAATTTTACAGAAAATTCTGTTTGGTGTAGGCTTACCTTGGCGTGACCCTTTGATAGCTGTGTAATTCTCTCTCAGACAAGGTGAGTTTTATCAACATATTCGCCTCAATTTATTATCAAAAACTATCAATGCTAATTATTGATCAAAGTGGCCTTGTCAGGGCCTCCCGGGTGACGCAGTGGTCTAGGGCACTGCATCGCAGCGCTAGCTGCGCCACCAGAGTCTCTGGGTTCGCGCCCAGGCTCTGTCGCAGCCGGCCGCGACCGGGAGGTCCGTGGGGCGACGCACAATTGGCCTAGCGTCGTCCGGGTTAGGGAGGGTTTGGCCGGTAGGGATATCCTTGTCTCATCGTGCTCCAGCGACTCCTGTGGCGGGCCGGGCGCAGTGCTCGCTAACCAAGGGGGCCAGGTGCACAGTGTTTCCTCCGACACATTGGTGCGGCTGGCTTCCGGGTTGGAGGCGCGCTGTGTTAAGAAGCAGTGCGGCTTGGTTGGGTTGTGCTTCGGAGGACGCATGGCTTTCGACCTTCGTCTCTCCCGAGCCCGTACGGGAGTTGTAGCGATGAGACAAGATAGTAATTACTAGCGATTGGATACCACGAAAATTGGGGAGAAAAGGGGGTAAAATTTATTTTTTAAAAAGTGGCCTTGTCCGAGAGAGATTTGCGAGGTCATCAAATCGTCACACCAGGGTAAGTCTACAAGAAACACAGACCTTAAATGAAGTAGTTCTAAAATCCCAGACACAAAAATGAATGGGGAAATACATTTTGGAACCCTTTTCGTTGTTTATGACTCTTACTGTGTTAGCTCTATAGTGATGAGATGATGACTTGGAATAAAATAATAAAGTCATGAAATAAAACAAATATACACAACAACTGATATCTGTTATTAGAGTCAAGTGAATAAATAATTTATCATGTGAATAAATCATGTGATAAGCAGTAATGGGCAGTCACTACCATCATGTTTTTATTCTGTGTTGTTACAGCATTCAACAGACATAATGCAGAGTGCATTTAATGTTTAAAAAAATCGAAAACTGTGGTAACTTTTCTTTTCATCGAACAAAAACCGAACCAACCTCAAAACGCACTAATCCCTCAGCACTATCAAGTAGCTTAAGTCAAACGGTGTTCATTACCATCAGAGCTTTGTGCTCTTACACTTCGATTTAATTTGGATTGTTATCTAGCGGCTTCACAACCTGACCTAAAACCAGACGCCACAACATCAGAGTGAAGATTTAAGAGCTGTTTAAAAGGGCTGACATTCAGAGCAGCAAGGCGTTGTTCTGAATCTTCCACTGTGTTGGAGCAGAGGAGGCCTCTCCATGCCTGCATCCCAAATGGAACTCTGTTCCCTACAAAGTACACTTATTTTGTCCTGGGCCGTATAGGGCTCCCCATGTGTCAGCTCCAGGGTCCCTGAGGGGCCTGGATGGCCCTCTGTCTGTTAGTCAGGCCTCTCCCCCAGGCAGCACCAGCCTGGCTCCTCTTCCTGCAGCCTTCTCCCCTGCCTGGCCCCCCGTGTTGTGACTCCTGACAAGTCCTCCAATTTGCTCAGCTGTGTGAAAAGGCAGAGAGGCCATTGATATCTTCCCATTTATAAATGATCAGGCCCTGGGCTCGTGTTTCAGACCTGGTGGGCCCTGGCTGTCCCCCTGAGTCCCTCAGCTCCTCCAGCAGAGCTCCTCCACCCCCCACCTTTCACACTCAGATCACATACCAACTGCCTCTGCGACTTGCTGGCTACCACCACCCTGCCTGCCACACAATGAAACCCAGAGTAGCGGCCATTGATCTAGTCCCTTCTTAGATTTAACACAGCTCCATCAGTTAGAGGAGCAGTGGGGGACCGTGTGTGTCTGTCTTTGTGTGTGCCTGCATGTTTGTGTGTGCATGTGTGTGAGTGTGTGTGTGTGTCTAGCAAGGAGGATGAGGTAGCAGCAGCACATTTAGCCCTGACATTAATGAAGGTCGAAAGGATACCACTGTCACCCTCCATGAACAGTTAGATAATACGCTTTATTGGAAATATTAAGACCATAGCACTGCCAATATACTAAAAAGCAAATTATTCTAGCATTAATCAATATAATCACCTCACAAGGAGAGGATGCCGTGCCAGGAGGAATGAGATCTCCATCGATTGGATGTACTCTCATGGTTCCTTCCTTCATATTCCTCAGCAGTAAGCAGCAGGTACCAAGGCCCAGAGGCCTTCAGTTCCCAGCCTGATACGATACACACACTCAGCTATCAGTTTTCATTTCACACCTAATAATGCAGAGTTACATTGTGAATAGCAGTGTAGGCTGTACAAAATTCCATTCACATAAAATGCTTCACAATTTAAAAAATCTCTTCAAATGTCGGGGCTGAAGGAATAAAAACCGGCTTGGATGCTGGATGGAGACAGTGAGAAAATAAATCCAATGTGGCTTGTTCATTTTTCTAGTTCCTGTCTGTTGGACGAACACACTTCTTTCTACATCAGTCAGTCTCATCCCCCCTCCACTCATCCACTGCCCACCATTTTTCCTGCCATGGTAGATTGCTTAAAACCTGATCCTGGCTGATTTTCAGGCCTTCCTGATCGATTTTCCTGGGTGAAAATAAGAGGATACAAAAGCATGTTAGACGCTCTGGAATCAGATCCAATCCATTAGGGGGGGATCAATACACAGAAGGCAAAAGGGAGAAAAAAGAGCTGTTAGTGTTGACAAACCAAATAAATACAGATGCGCAAGAGAGGAGAAATTAGATTACTGTCAAAGAATCTAAGCACAACACTTTTAACCCCTAACCTAACAATCTGTGTTTACACCACAGCACAAGGGCGAGGGAGGGGACGGGAGGGGATGGGAGAGACTCGAGAGATCAGACATGGGCTACAGGCATGCTGTGGTAGCCAGCAGAAATGTCTGGTCCTCACAGGATTTTACAACCTCCCAAGGGATACTGGGTGGCATTCTAAATGCTAGTATACTACATTTACATTTTAGTCTTTTAGCAGAAGCTCTTATCCAGAGTGACTTACAGGAGCGATTAGGGTTAAGTGCCTTGCTCAAGGGCACATCAACAGATTTTTCACCTAGTCAACTCGGGTATTCGAACCAGCAACCTAATGTAAAACATGTTTATTTAAGTTTGATATAAAGTGTTAAAATGTCTGTTAAAATGATCTAAATTGTATATGTGTGCAAATTCATGCAATCTCCTTGAGACATGTTTATAATACTGCTTTTCTCTTTTGTCTTCTCTGTTTTCCATGCACCCAATCATGAATCCTGGGTCTTAATTTCAGGTAAGTCAATCTTCTTATCTTTTGATTCCTAAAAATAAAATTTTGTCAAAATCATCCAATGAACCTCTTATGGATGACATCGACATTGTTCTGTCTGAAAAAAAAATCTCAATGACTTCTTACAATGTCAAAAGCCACATACTCACACTCCATGAATTATGATGGTCTACATATGGGTATTACAAAGTACGAGCCGCCACCCAATTACTTCACAATACATGTTCTACCAGCCAAGTTCGTTCTGCTAAGTACATTTTTTGAAGTGTTAGCAGAGTAGTGAAAACGCAACCTGTTGAAATGCAGACACTATTTTCTGCCTCCCTCCCTCCCCCCTCCCCTCTTCCTATGTAATCCCCCCTTTCATAATTCCCTGGCAGAAATACATAGCCTTGGTCTGCTTTCCAGATGGAGCTCCATGCAGCATGGTAAAAACTGGCACCGTCAGTTTCCCCCACCTTCCCCCAAGGGTAGTAGTTGGCAGTGGCACCTTTATCTCTCTCTTTAACTGTAGACAACCATCAGGGTGAGGGGAAGAGATGGAGGATCTAAGTACAGTCCTCAGAGCCCTATGAGAAGCCCTATGTCTGAGGTCAGGTGTCAGGGCTGATAGCTAGCTGAGGCCCTAGGTCTGAGTGTCTGAGAGGTGAGGTATTGGGGTTGATAGCTAGCTGAGGCCCTAGGTCTGAGTGTCTGAGAGGTGAGGTATTGGGGTTGATAGCTAGCTGAGGCCCTAGGTCTGAGTGTCTGAGAGGTGAGGTATTGGTGTTGATAGCTAGCTGAGGCCCTAGGTCTGAGTGTCTGAGAGGTGAGGTATTGGGGCTGATAGCTAGCTGAGGCCCTAGGTCTGAGTGTCTGAGAGGTGAGGTATTGGGGCTGATAGCTAGCTGAGGCCCTAGGTCTGAGTGTCTGAGAGGTGAGGTATTGGGGCTGATAGCTAGCTTTACCCTTCATCTCTAACACAGAGAGGATGTTTACTTTACTCATGAGGCTGTCTCCAGGTCAGGCTCTTGCAGGATCAGTTGAAAACCTGTCACCCTCCCTAAGCGTCTGTCCCTCTCCCCCCTAACTGCCCTGTCACAGTGGACGAGGTGCCACTCAGGTGATTCCTATTGATTTCCACTACACAATCGTGTCCTCTCCAGGTGTAAACAAGCTGGGTCATATCGATGGCACTTGAATGTTCAGGGTTCTCTGGCAGCACACCGGGTCAATAGCAGCCAATCCTCAGAGAAAAGAAAGGGTGTGGAATGTGTCCCAAAAGGCACCCTATTCCTTATATAGTGCACTACTCTCTATAGAGTGCACTACTTTTGACCCAAGCCCTATGGACCCTGGTCAAAAGAAGTACACTATATAGGGAATAGGATGCCATTTGGGACGTATCCTTTGTGTTTTAGGATGGGACTTGGAGGGTGGGTTCCTAGACATTCACTTTCTATTGGTGGGTAATTACATTTGACCAATCGTTATGCATTTATTTCCCTTTGACTTCCCATCACAGAGATGTATTTTTGAGATGTGTGTGTTCTTCCGATCCAACATCATAATTATCGGATGCATGATTCCAGTATTCAATACCCATGTTTTTAAAGTGTGATGATGACATTATGGGATGTGGGAATTAGATTTTAGACCTTGCTTTGATATTCAGTTTCCTCCTCCTTTCTATCCCAGCCCCTCCTTTTACGTACAGTATTATTATGTCTTCATGTTTTGTGCAAGTATATGATGGTAGTCATTAATAACCCTAGTTGATAGGGGCTGACATATAGCTCAGGAAATAAATACCAGCATGTAATTCAAGCAAGAGCCATGCCCAGAGTAGGAGAATGAGGAACTATTGTCAGTCTCCTCTCTCTATCTTCCCACAACCCCTTGTCAAGGAGAGGCACAAAGTAAGATCACAACACTATAAAACAACTTAATATAAATCAACCTGAATTAACATGCAATACCCCTAAAGCATCTCACTCATTCAAATCAGATATCGATTAAAATACAGTTGTTGCTTTATGCCATGTTTTTCATGTAGCTTGACAGATATGGATATTTCTGACTTTATCTGAGCGAGAATAAGACACAGATCTGCCTGCCTGGTCTAAGAATGACTGTCTCTACTCTGTGTGTCTCTCTCTCTGCCTGGATCTGGCTGAGCCTGGAAGCAGCCCTGTCAGCTCTGGAAGTGATATTGGCAGCCGCAGCAGTCACACGGCTTTTATTTCCCCTCCTCTAACTGCTAATTGGCAGCTGAGGCGGCGAAAGCAAGGCGAGGGGGGTGAAAAAGTGAAAAGCTATTAATGTTCATAATCATTGGGCCAAGTAATAGTTATCAGTGTTTTAGGGGTAATATTATTACCATGTAACGAAGGGCTTGATTACTTTATTAGTCTCTTCAAGTCATTCTGCTATCGCTTACCAACTCAACCCTCAAGACCCAGCAACCCCCCCTCCCTGCAATACCCCATGAAGAAATCAAATGATGGGGACTGCACGATTAAATCACAGACCCTGTACCCCAAGTGACATAAAGAATGACCACTGGGGGTTATTCAGAGTTCAGGCCAGATAATGAAACAGGCACAGAGGTAATAGCATGAGGAGTAGGTGTTCTGAATATGGGGGGAACAGGGAGGGGTTAATAAGAGGGGTTCATTTAGAGGGTATCTACTCCATCTGCCCCCCACATCACTTTTCACTTTCAACCACTAAAACACTCTCTCTCTCTTGTTATCTAATAGAGATGGACAGTTCCTTCTCTTTTCTTTATTTAACATTTAGCAAGGGGAAAAAATACAGCAATATTATACATTTAGTGAGTTACATTGTGTCTTGGATTTATTTCAACTGCTTTGTAAAGGGTCTCTTTTAGAGCAATCATCATATAAATGTGTTAATCTTTTTATTTGTCTAGAATGAGTATAATCAGTGAGACGTCACTTATACACACTTCAAATAGCTGCAATTTGAACAGCACCATTAGATACGCAACGCTCTCCACGAGAAAGCTGTAGTATTGGCTGGTTAGCAGTAGATAACTCATTTGAAATGTCCAATCCAGTCATAACAATTTTAGCTGAAGTAAAGGACAGTTGGTTTTCTCGTGGCAGCACCAAATGTTTATGGAGTTTGCAGGTGTACTGCTCCTGACAGGCAGACACCTGTCACTGTTTACATGTCCAGTCAGTCCACCCTTCTCATGTTATAGAGCCCTGATCCCTCATTACGGAATACCTCCGCTCTCCGTCTCCTGTTGACTGCTTCTACAGGAACAACATTGTGTGACCTCTGACCTCTCCCCTGGTACTTCACTACCTGTTTACACTTTCCACCACTGTCTGTGAGGCTAAACGAGCTCACAGAGGTCAACCTGAGGGGGCGGGCAGACTGAGACATAGTTAGTACTACTGCAATTAGAGCTCTAGTTAAAGGGAACAGTCTCAACTACTTTTCAGCCACAACATCCCAATGTGAATGTCCCTATAGCACCTAGTTTCATAGAATTGCATATAGGCCAGGTGAATTATAGAACCTCTATGACCTAGTCTGTGCTGGACTTGGTCATCCATTGAGTCACACTGATAGCTACAGACAGTCTAGCTTTTTGGATGGTTCTGCATGTGTATTATTCAGTGGCACATCAGAGCAATGTCTGTCTGTTGTATATCTTTATTTAATGTCCAGGGGTCCTTAGTCCATCCATATGACCTTGAACTTCATGACCTCTGACCCAAACACTAAATTGGGCTTTCATTTCCCCGCCTCCGTGACCAAACGGAAATAAAAAAGCCCATTACAGGGCCTGTATCTCGCAGGCTGTGGCCGGGCTGTTGTTGACTGTCTTTTATGATGGCTGGGGATGAAGCTGATATCTCCATTTAGTAGCAGAGGCTCCCTCCCTCCAGCTCCCACCCTCCCCGTGGTGCAGCTAAAGCCCCGTTCGCTGCCCCAGTCCAGGCAGCAGGCAGCAGAACGCCAGCCGGGTGATTAGTAGTAAAATTTTAATGGGGATCCATACATATGTCTGGCTGTCATTTTTATGAGGACGTTTATACAGGCACGCCTCCGATCAAGCAGCCAGGACCCTGGGCCTGGACCTGAGCAGGCACTAGTCGCCCCACTCCCCCTCTCCTCAGTCCCCCTCAGTACCCCATCCTCTAGCAGCCAGAGGGTCTGTCTTTCTCCCCCGTGTTAAAGAAGCATCCCTCCCTTCCCTGGATCACATGCGACAGTTACAGTATAGAACACAGAGGAGAGGACGCTGGGCTGGGGCATGATATGACATTTGTGGGTCACTAACCCAGAGGGCTATTAGCTACAGGTACACTAACCCAGAGGGCTCTTAGCTACAGGTACACTGTAATCTGTTGCTGGCTGCCAATACTTAACAACCATGTAACAAAATGGCCAATAGTAATAACAGCTTTTAGTTTATTAGAAACTTACTGTAGGCATATCTTGTGAATGCTTCAAAACTAATTAGATCATTAAGAAGCAGGATTCATATGGATATTAGTTTGATTGTTAAAGGGCTTTCAGTTATATAACATGCATTTGAAGGACATGTCACATGTACAGTATGTTGAGCAGTGCTCTGGAAGAAATGGTGTTAAATACAGCGTTGGATGAAGACGTGAGAGATATCAGTTCCCAACTGATAACCGAGGTCCATCAACCACCGTCCTGAGATTATAATAATAATAATACACCATGCAGCGAGGGACATTCAAATCTCAGGAACACACTCTCCCATAGTAAAAATAAGATAATAAATACTACTTGAACAGGACTGACAGTCACAGTGGACTTCAGCCATTCTCAGAAGGTGGATTGCCATGAGTGGGCAGGTAGTTAGTTGATCAGGGTTATGACAAGAGGATCCAAAGTCCTCACCCTCCAATAAATACCTACCAACTACATGCGTCCCAGCAGTTAGAAGGGAGGGGACGTATCTCAGTTCCCAGGCTTCTTATCAGCCACTATGTTTTGCTAAATTATCTAAAGGAGGTTGGAGGTGCCTCTCTGAGCGTCTAGGGGCACAATCTTAGTAAATAAATGCAGTTGGAGGTCAGAAAGACAAAGGGTTCTAAAAAGGTGGAATTGCAGTTAGGGATCAAGGGATCGATATCGCGGGGTCACCCTCCTAACAAGTGGAGTAACAGAGTTAGGGCCTGTCACACCTGCACATCAGGGGCCCGGCCTTGGCCCCAAGAGAGCTGACTAATGGGCCCTAATGAGAGAAGACGAGAGGCAGGAAAGTCCTTTATACTGAGCTGGGGGCCGCAACGCCTCGCTCCGAGGTGACCCTTTACAAGACTAACACTGCAGGCCTAACGCAATTAACACCGGTGAGTGTGGGGTTAAGACAAGGTTGCCGTTGGGATAGCGATGGCAATGGCTCTATACCTCGCTCTGAGCCCGGCAGCAGGGAGAGAATGAAATCTACCTCAAATTGAATCACTGGGGGAAGGTGATGGGTCCCACAAGGTCCACCACACACTCAGCCAAGCAGGAAGACACAGTGACAGTCTTAACTGAAGAGGACAAGGTCAGCGTTGACCACAGTGAGGACGGAGTCCTCCAATCAACAGCTTAATAATAGGACACATCACTAGAAGGCTGGGGGCTATTACACTGACCACTTACGTCACTGTTTGTTTGCTATAGAACTGTATGTATCGACCTCAGTCTTTTTTAGACAACGTGCAGACAGCCAGCAATCCTAATTCCTCAAATAGGAACTTGTGAATATTGGTCTGGCTAATGCCTAGATTAGATCACCCCATGCACCGAAGCAGACAGCAGACATTCTCTGGAGTCGATATCCATATTCGCTCTAACAGATATGATCAGTAGCTTCACCACCAAGCTCTACGGACCACTCTCAAAGCCTTACCCTGCATCCCAAATGGTACCCTATTACCCCCTATGGGCCATGGTCAAAGTAGTGCACCATGTCGAGAATAGGGTGCCATTTGGATCGCGGTTTCAGAAACAAGCCCTTCAGCAGCTTACATTTATCAGGGTTCTGCTATGTATCGACCAGGCATCTCTCTGGCCTCACAGAGGACGCAGATGTTCGGGCTATTAGCTCCTTTTGTTTGTTTTGAATGACAATAGAACAGGAATTGGCTCATTTTTATCTTATTGTCGGTAGCTCTACCTCCCCTGTGGCCAGGACAAAAACCAATCCTAATTTGGTTAGATTGGCAACATCAGCTTTTCTAATGGTTTTGAGGGACCAAAATATGGTGACATGTAATGTACACACACACACACATGGAGGGAAGCCATTAAAATCAAGGCAGGCAGCCGCAACCGAAGATCTTCTGTTAGCTAACTGCCGCCCATGGCTCCAGCCTGAGCATTAGAGAGGCCTGTGATTGGTTTGAAATTTATGGCGGACATAAGTGGATTTGATTGATAGGACTGTTTAAGAGCAGTCTCTGCCTGACGCAATTTATTTTATTCATACAGAATGACCCAGGAGATGTCTTTAACCCCACTGCCACAAGCTGTATTCACAAAGAGTCTCAGAGTAGGACTTGCCTTATGGACAGTAATACGATTATATGGATGGGGGGGGGGGGACCTGATCCTAAACTCTGCAAAAAAGAAACATCAATTTTTCAGGACCCTGTCTTTCAAAGGTAATTCGTAAAAATCCAAATAACTTCACAGATCTTCATCGTAAAGGGTTTAAACACTGTTGCACATGCTTGTTCAATGAACCATGAACAATTAATAACATTCACCTGTGGAACGGTCGTTAAGACACTAACAGCTTACAGACGGTAGGCAATTAAGGTCACAGTTATGAAAACTTACGACACTAAAGAGGCATTCTACTGACTCTGAAAAACACCAAAAGAAAGATGCCCAGGGTCCCTGCTCATCTGCGTGAACGTGCCTTAGGCATGCTGCAAGGAGGCATGAGGACTGCAGATGTGGCCAGGGCAATAAATTGCAATGTCCGTACTGTGAGACACCACGTGTAACAACACCTGCACAGGATTGGTACATCTAAACATCACACCGAGTTACACCAGGAACGCACAATCCCTCCATCAGTGCTCAGACTGTCCACAATAAGCTGAGAGAGGCTGGACTGAGGGCTTGTAGGCCTGTTGTAAGGCAGGTCCTCACCAGACATCACCGGCAACAACGTTGCCTAGGGGCACAAACCTACCGTCGCTGGACCAGACAGGACTGGCAGAAAGTGCTCTTCACTGAAGAGTCGCGGTTTTGTCTCACCAAGGGTGATGGTCGGATTCGCGTTTATCGTCAAAGGAATGAGTGTTACACCAAGGCCTGTACTCTGGAGCGGGATCGATTTGGAGGTGGAGGGTCCGTTATGGTCTGGGGCGGTGTGTCACAGCATCATCAAACTGAGCTTGTTGTCATTGCAGGCAATCTCAACGCTGTGCATTACAGGGAAGAAATCCTCCTACCTCGTGGTATCCTTCTTGCAGGCTCATCTGACATGACCCTCCAGCATGACAATGCCACCAGCCATACTGCTCGTTCCGTGCGTGATCTCCTGCAAGACAGGAACGTCAGTGTTCTGCCATGGCCAGCGAAGAGCCCGGATCTCAATCCCATTGAGCACGTCTTTCACCTATTGGATCAGAGGGTGAGGGCTAGGGCCATTCCCCCCAGAAATGTCTTGGGACTTGCAGATGCCTTGGTGGAAGAGTGGGGTAACATCTCACAGCAAGAACTGGCAAATCTGGTGCAGTCCATGAGGAGGAGATGCACTGCAGTATTTAATGCAGCTGGTGGCCACACCAGATACTGACTGTTTCGTTAGATTTTGACCCCCCCTTTGTTCAGGGACACATTATTCAATTTCTGTTAGTCACATGTCTGTGGAACTTGTTCAGTTTATGTCTCAGTTGTTGAATCTTGTTATGTTCATACAAATATTTACACATGTTAATTTTGCTGAAAATAAACGCAGTTGACAGTGAGAGGACGTTTCTTTTTTTGCTGAGTTTAGATCAGCACTTCTAGAAATAAAGATGTGCTTTTTGAATATGTGCCCACTCCCGTCAAACCTTTAGTCAGCATCAAAATGATCCTCCTTATCCTCACCATTCAGCTGAGAGAGTGATACAAGAGAATCTATCAATCATTGCTGTCTCAGTTGATATGTTAAATAGGGGCTGTGGACAGGACACTATCCACTCACAGTAAGTATCAAGACATACGAAAATGAGTAAGCATAATGTTATTGTAGATCACTGTGCTATGTCCAACCCACTAATCTATTTCACAATAAGCTGTGATAGTGTGTTGCATGATGTCAGACCTGGATTGCATCCCAAATGGCACCCTATTCCCTAAATATTGCTTTACTTTTGACCAAAGCTAGTGCACTATAAAGGCAATAGGTGACCGTTTGGGACTCAGCCCTGGTGTACACTGTAGAGGGCTCTGTGAAGAATGCCCAGCAGAATCCAGGAGGCTTAAGCTCAGGAGAGAAACCTGATCTGTCCCAAGCAACCTCTCTAACATATCCTGTCCTCCAGAGACCTCTCTGTAATGATGCCCTTTGACCTCTAGCACATCACTGCACTCCTCTCTGGGAGTATGAGTGTGTGTTTAAATCCCCTCAACTAATCAAATCAAATCAAATTGTATTGGTCACATACACATATTTAGCAGATGTTATTGTGTGTGTAGCGAAATGCTTATGTTCCTAGCTCCAACAGTGCAGTAATATCTAACAATTCACAAAAATACTGTAACGGCAGCCTCCCTCCTCTTCACGAGAAGAGAGGGTGTAACAGGGATCGGACCAACACGCAGCGTAGCCAGTGCTCAACATGTTTAATAAAACGATAAACAGTGAACACATACAAAATAACAAATGTGGCAAACCGATACAGCCCTATCTGGTGCAGAGAAAACACAAAGACAGGAAACAACCACCCACAAACCCCAACACAAAACAAGCCACCTATATATGATTCCCAATCAGAGACAACACAAAACACCTGCCTCTGATTGAGAACCATATTAGGCCAAACATAGAAACAGACAAACTAGACACACAACATAGAATGCCCACCCAGCTCACGTCCTGACCAACACTAAAACAAGCAAAACACACAAGAACTATGGTCAGAACGTGACAGTACCCCCTTCCTGAGGTGCGGACTCCGAACGCACCCCCTAAAACTCTAGGGGAGGGTCTGGGTGGGCATCTGTCCGCGGTGGCAGCTCCGGCGCTGGATGAGGACACCACTCCACCATTGTCTTTGTCCCCCTCCTTAGCGTCCTTTGAGTGGCGACCCTCGCCGCCGACCTTGGCCTAGGAACCCTCACAAAGGGCCCCATCAGACTGAGGAGACAGCTCCGAACCCGAGAGGTAGCTTAGGACAGAGAGGTATCTCAGGACAGAGAGGTAGCTCAGGACAGAGAGGTAGCTCCGGACGAATGGCAGCTCCGGACTGAGTGGCAGCTCCGGACTGAGTGGCAGCTCCGGACTGAGTGGCAGCTCCGGACTGAGTGGCAGCTCCGGACTGAGTGGCAGCTCCGGACTGAATGGCAGCTCCGGACTGAATGGCAGCCCATGACTGGAGGGCAGCCCATGACTGGAGGGCAGCCCATGACTGGAGGGCAGCCCATGACAGGAGGGCAGCTCATGACTGGAGGGCAGCTCATGACTGGAGGGCAGCTCGTGACTGGAAGGCAGTTCGTGACTGGAAGGCAGTTCCTGACTGGAGGGCAGTTCATGACTGGAGGGCAGCTCATGACTGGAGGGCAGCTCATGACTGGAGGGCAGCTCATGACTGGAGGGCAGCTCATGACTGGAAGGCGGCTCCTGACTGACTGGCGGCTCTGGCAGCTCCTGACTGGCTGGCGGCTCTGGCAGCTCCTGACTGGCTGGCGGCTCTGGCAGCTCCTGACTGGCTGGCGGCTCTGGCAGCTCATGACTGGCTGGCGGCTCTGGCAGCTCCTGATGGCTCTGGAAGCTCCTGACTGGCTGGCGGCTCTGGCAGCTCCTGACTGGCTGGCGGCTCTGGCGGCTCCTGACTGACGGACGGCTCTAGCGGCTCCTGACTGACGGACGGCTCTAATGGCTCGGGACAGACAGGCTGCTCTGACGGCTCGGGACAGACGGGCGGCTCAGATGGCGTTGGGCAGACGGATGGCTCAGATGGCGCTGGGCAGACGGATGGCTCAGATGGCGCTGGGCAGACAGATGGCTCAGATGGCGCTGGGCAGACGGATGGCTCAGTTGGCGCTGGGCAGGCAGGCAGCTCAGATGGCGCTGGGCAGGCAGGCAGCTCAGATGGCGCTGGGCAGGCAGGCAGCTCAGACGGCGCTGGGCAGGCAGGCAGCTCAGACGGCGCTGGGTAGGCAGGCAGCTCAGACGGCGCTGGGTAGGCAGGCAGCTCAGACGGCGCTGGGCAGGCAGGCAGCTCAGACCTGCTGAGGCGCACAGTAGGCCTGGTGCGTGTTGCCGGAACTGGTGGTACCGGTTTGTAGACACGCACCTCAAGGCTAGTGCGGGGAGCAGGAACAGGGCACACTGGACTCTCGAGGCGCACTATACACCTGGTGCGTGGTACCGGCACTGGTGGTACCGGGCTGAGGGCATGCACCTCAGGGCGAGTGCGGGGAGAAGGAACAGTGCGTACAGGGCTCTGGATACGCACAGTAAGCTTGGTGCGTGGTGCAGGAACTGGTGGTACCGGGCTGGAGACACGCACCACAGGGAGAGTGCGTGGAGGAGGAACAGAGTTCTGGAGACGCACAGGAAGCCTGGTGCGTGGTGTAGGCACTGGTGTTACTGGGCTGGGGGGAGGAGGTGGCGCCGGATATACCGGACCGTGAAGGCGTACAGGAGCTCTTAAGCACCGAGCCTGCCCAACCTTACCTGGTTTAATGCTCCCCGTAGCCAGGCCAGTGTGGCGAGGTGGAATAGCCCGCACTGGGCTGTGCTGGCGAACCGGGGACACCATGCGTAAGGCTGGTGCCATGTACACCGGCCCGAGGAGACGTACTGGAGACCAGATATGTTGAGCCGGCTTCATGGCACCTGGCTCGATGCCCACTCTAGCCCGGCCGATACGTGGATCTGGGATGTACCGCACCTGGCTATACACACGTACAGGAGACACAGTGCGCCTTTCCGCACAACACGGTGTCTGCCCGTACTCTCGCTCTCCACGGCAAGCCCGGGAAGTTGGCGCAGGTCTCCTACCTGACTTCGCCACACTCCCCTTTAGCCTCCCCCAAGAAATTTTTGGGGTTTCTTCTCGGGCTTCCTGGCCAGCCGTGTTCCCTCATAACACCGGTTCCCCTTCGCGGCTGCTTCCGCTCTCCTAGCTGCCTCCACCTGTTCCAGGATCTCCTCCCATGTGTAGCAACCCTTTCCGTCCAACACCTCTTCCCAAGTCCATTCCTCCTGGTACCGCTGCTGCTGCTGCTGCCGCTGCTGCCCGTTGCTACGCTGCTTGGTCCGAGATTGGTGGGTGGTTCTGTAACGGCAGCCTTCCTCCTCTTCACGAGAACAGGGATCAGACCAACACGCAGCGTAGCCAGTGCTCAACATGTTTAATAAAACGATAAACAGTGAACACTTACAACGAATACAAAATAACAAATGTGGCAAACCGATACAGCCCTATCTGGTGCAGAGAAAACACAAAGACAGGAAACAACCACCCACAAATCCCAACACAAAACAAGCCACCTATATATGATTCCCAATCAGAGACAACACAAAACACCTGCCTCTGATTGAGAACCATATTAGGCCAAACATAGAAACAGACAAACTAGACACACAACATAGAATGCCCACCCAGCTCACGTCCTGACCAACACTAAAACAAGCAAAACACACAAGAACTATGGTCAGAACGTGACAGTACCCCCTTCCTGAGGTGCGGACTCCGAACGCACCCCCTAAAACTCTAGGGGAGGGTCTGGGTGGGCATCTGTCCGCGGTGGCAGCTCCGGCGCTGGATGAGGACACCACTCCACCATTGTCTTTGTCCCCCTCCTTAGCGTCCTTTGAGTGGCGACCCTCGCCGCCGACCTTGGCCTAGGAACCCTCACAAAGGGCCCCATCAGACTGAGGAGACAGCTCCGAACCCGAGAGGTAGCTTAGGACAGAGAGGTATCTCAGGACAGAGAGGTAGCTCAGGACAGAGAGGTAGCTCCGGACGAATGGCAGCTCCGGACTGAGTGGCAGCTCCGGACTGAGTGGCAGCTCCGGACTGAGTGGCAGCTCCGGACTGAGTGGCAGCTCCGGACTGAGTGGCAGCTCCGGACTGAATGGCAGCTCCGGACTGAATGGCAGCCCATGACTGGAGGGCAGCCCATGACTGGAGGGCAGCCCATGACTGGAGGGCAGCCCATGACAGGAGGGCAGCTCATGACTGGAGGGCAGCTCATGACTGGAGGGCAGCTCGTGACTGGAAGGCAGTTCGTGACTGGAAGGCAGTTCCTGACTGGAGGGCAGTTCATGACTGGAGGGCAGCTCATGACTGGAGGGCAGCTCATGACTGGAGGGCAGCTCATGACTGGAGGGCAGCTCATGACTGGAAGGCGGCTCCTGACTGACTGGCGGCTCTGGCAGCTCCTGACTGGCTGGCGGCTCTGGCAGCTCCTGACTGGCTGGCGGCTCTGGCAGCTCCTGACTGGCTGGCGGCTCTGGCAGCTCATGACTGGCTGGCGGCTCTGGCAGCTCCTGATGGCTCTGGCAGCTCCTGACTGGCTGGCGGCTCTGGCAGCTCCTGACTGGCTGGCGGCTCTGGCGGCTCCTGACTGACGGACGGCTCTAGCGGCTCCTGACTGACGGACGGCTCTAATGGCTCGGGACAGACAGGCTGCTCTGACGGCTCGGGACAGACGGGCGGCTCAGATGGCGTTGGGCAGACGGATGGCTCAGATGGCGCTGGGCAGACGGATGGCTCAGATGGCGCTGGGCAGACAGATGGCTCAGATGGCGCTGGGCAGACGGATGGCTCAGTTGGCGCTGGGCAGGCAGGCAGCTCAGATGGCGCTGGGCAGGCAGGCAGCTCAGATGGCGCTGGGCAGGCAGGCAGCTCAGACGGCGCTGGGCAGGCAGGCAGCTCAGACGGCGCTGGGTAGGCAGGCAGCTCAGACGGCGCTGGGTAGGCAGGCAGCTCAGACGGCGCTGGGCAGGCAGGCAGCTCAGACCTGCTGAGGCGCACAGTAGGCCTGGTGCGTGTTGCCGGAACTGGTGGTACCGGTTTGTAGACACGCACCTCAAGGCTAGTGCGGGGAGCAGGAACAGGGCACACTGGACTCTCGAGGCGCACTATACACCTGGTGCGTGGTACCGGCACTGGTGGTACCGGGCTGAGGGCATGCACCTCAGGGCGAGTGCGGGGAGAAGGAACAGTGCGTACAGGGCTCTGGATACGCACAGTAAGCTTGGTGCGTGGTGCAGGAACTGGTGGTACCGGGCTGGAGACACGCACCACAGGGAGAGTGCGTGGAGGAGGAACAGAGTTCTGGAGACGCACAGGAAGCCTGGTGCGTGGTGTAGGCACTGGTGTTACTGGGCTGGGGGGAGGAGGTGGCGCCGGATATACCGGACCGTGAAGGCGTACAGGAGCTCTTAAGCACCGAGCCTGCCCAACCTTACCTGGTTTAATGCTCCCCGTAGCCAGGCCAGTGTGGCGAGGTGGAATAGCCCGCACTGGGCTGTGCTGGCGAACCGGGGACACCATGCGTAAGGCTGGTGCCATGTACACCGGCCCGAGGAGACGTACTGGAGACCAGATATGTTGAGCCGGCTTCATGGCACCTGGCTCGATGCCCACTCTAGCCCGGCCGATACGTGGATCTGGGATGTACCGCACCTGGCTATACACACGTACAGGAGACACAGTGCGCCTTTCCGCACAACACGGTGTCTGCCCGTACTCTCGCTCTCCACGGCAAGCCCGGGAAGTTGGCGCAGGTCTCCTACCTGACTTCGCCACACTCCCCTTTAGCCTCCCCCAAGAAATTTTTGGGGTTTCTTCTCGGGCTTCCTGGCCAGCCGTGTTCCCTCATAACACCGGTTCCCCTTCGCGGCTGCTTCCGCTCTCCTAGCTGCCTCCACCTGTTCCAGGATCTCCTCCCATGTGTAGCAACCCTTTCCGTCCAACACCTCTTCCCAAGTCCATTCCTCCTGGTACCGCTGCTGCTGCTGCTGCCGCTGCTGCCCGTTGCTACGCTGCTTGGTCCGAGATTGGTGGGTGGTTCTGTAACGGCAGCCTTCCTCCTCTTCACGAGAACAGGGATCAGACCAACACGCAGCGTAGCCAGTGCTCAACATGTTTAATAAAACGATAAACAGTGAACACTTACAACGAATACAAAATAACAAATGTGGCAAACCGATACAGCCCTATCTGGTGCAGAGAAAACACAAAGACAGGAAACAACCACCCACAAATCCCAACACAAAACAAGCCACCTATATATGATTCCCAATCAGAGACAACACAAAACACCTGCCTCTGATTGAGAACCATATTAGGCCAAACATAGAAACAGACAAACTAGACACACAACATAGAATGCCCACCCAGCTCACGTCCTGACCAACACTAAAACAAGCAAAACACACAAGAACTATGGTCAGAACGTGACAAATACACACCACTCTAAAAGTAAAATAATGGAAATAAGAAATATAGAAATATTGGGACGAGCAATGTCGGAGTGGTTTTGACTAAAATACAGTAGAATAGAATACAGTATATACATATGAAATGAGTAAAGCAGTATGTAATCATTATTAAAGTGACCAGTGATTACATGTCTATGTATATAGAGCAGCAGCCTTTAAGGTGCAGAGATGAGTAACCGGATGGTTGCCGGCTAGTGATGGCTATTTAACAGTCTGATGGCCTTGAGATAGAAGCTGTTTTTCAGTCTCTCGGTCCCAGCTTTGATGCACCTGTACTGAACTCGCCTTCTGGATGTTAGTGGGGTGAGCAGGCTGTGGCTCGGGTGGTTGATATCCGTGATGATCTTTTTGGCATTCTTGTGACATCGGGTGCAGTAGGTGTCCTGGAGGGCCCCCGGTGATGCGTTGAGCAGGCCTCACCACCCTCTGGAGAGCCCTGCGGTTGCAGGCAGTGCAGTTGCCATACCAGGCGGTGATACAGCCCGACAGAATGCTCTCAATTGTTTATCTGTAAAAGTTGGTGAGGATCTTAGGGGCCAAGCCAAATTTCTTCAGCCTCCTGAGGTTGTTGCGCCTTCTTCACCACACTGTCTGTGTGTGTAGACGAATTCAGATTGTCAGGGATGTGTACGCCAAGAAACTTGAAGCGTTTCACCTTCTCCATTGCAGTCCCATCGATGTGGATAGGGGTGTGCTCCCTCTGCTGTTTCCTGAAGTCCATGATCAGCTCCCTTGTTTTGTTGACGTTGAGGGAGAGGTTATTTTCCTGGCACCACTCCTCCAGGGCCCTCACCTCCTCCCTGTAGGCTGTCTCATCATTTTTGGTAATCAGGCCTACTACTGTTGTCTTGTCTGAAAACCTTATGATTGGGTTGGATGCGTACATGGCCACGCAGTCATGGGTGAACAGGGAGTACAGGAGAGGGCTGAGCACGCACCCTTGTGGGGTCCCTGTGTTGAGGATCAGCAAAGTGGAGATGTTGTTTCCTACCTTCACCACCTGGGGGCGGCCCGCCAGAAAGTCCAGGACCCAGTTACACAGGGCGGGGTTCAGACCCAGGGTCCCAAGCTTAATGATGAGCTTGGAGGTCACTATGGTGTTGAAGGCTGAGCTATAGTCAATGAACAGTATTCTTACATCGGTATTCCTCTTGTCCAGATGGGATAGGGCAGTGTGCAGTGCGATTGCATCGTCTGTGGATCTAATGGGGCGTTATGCAAATTGAAGTGGGTCTAGGGTGTCAGGTAAGGTAAGGTAGAGGTCATATGATACTTAACTAGCCTCTCAAAGCACTTCATGATGATAGAAGTGAGTGCTACGGGGCGATAGTCATTTAGTACAGTTACCTTTGCTTTCTTGGGTACAGGAACAATGGTGGACATCTTGAATCAAGTGGGGACAGCAGACTGGGATAGGAAGAGATTGAATATGTCCGTAAACACTCCAGCCAGCTGGTCTGCGCATGCTCTAAGGACGCAGCTAGGTATGCCGTCTGGGCCGGCAGCCTTGCGAGGGTTAGCGCGCTTAAACGTCTTTCTCACGTCGGCCACAGAGAACGAGAGCCCACAGTCCTTGGGAGCAGGCCGCGTCAGTGGCACTGGGTTATCCTCAAAGCGGGCGAAGAAGGTGTTTAGCTTGTCCGGGAGCAAGACGTCGGTGTCCGCGACGTGGCTGGTTTTCCCTTTGTAATCCGTGATTGTCTGTAGACCATGTCACATAAGTCTTGTGTCTGAGCTGTTGAATTGAGACTAAATGTTTGATAGCCCAATCAAAGAGGTCAGACATATCAGATTATTAGTCTATACTTAAAGCTTAAATACTTGCAATATACTTTATAGCACTTTCATTTACTTTCCAACATCTCCTAATTTATATAGTTGCATTAGTTTAACCTAAAATCTTATAAAAAGTGTGTCCAAAAAGGGATGCCCATATACAACCACCAACTTTTTCTTCCTTACATACCTTGAGCACACACACACACACACACACACACACACACACACACACACACACACACACACACACACACACACACACACACACACACACACACACACACACACACACACACACACACACACACACACACACACACACACGCAGGTACATACACACATACATGCGTGTCTATGATGTGCTAAGTAGCAGTGAATAATAGCCCCCTCAGTGCAGGCAGCTGCTGGCTTTTGTTTACATGGTAACTGATTACCCTAATTTTGAGACAGGCTGGTAAATTGTGCCCTCCATTGTCAGGCCTCGCTAGAGCAGGGGGTGATAATACCTTTTTGATTATTCAATAAATAACCCATAATTTGACATTGATTGGGCTGTGAATGTGCTGAGGGGGTTGGGGTAGGGGACGGCTATTGACCCTTGTGGTCAGTTAGCTGGCTGACCTCTGGTCACTAAGGTCAGCCCCCTCCCTGCCCCACTAATCTCGTTATGACTGGGGTCATTTGTTTGCCTCATTGCTTATTGACAAAACAGACATTTTGGCCTAACGGTTCACACTTAATAACTTTTTTCAAAATGATCCCCATTGTTTTTGATGACCAAATTACACTGACATGTTTAGTATGAGCCGTATTTAAATCTAGCCCTCGGATTGATTTTTCACCTCGTTGTAAGTAGAATGGATTTTATGGTATCTGTCCCACTCAGTATTGGACCCAGCAGTACAGGGTTGTGTGTGACAAATCTTTCTGGATTGCGTGTCATTGCCTTAATGTTGCCATTGAAGTCTCCTGATGTAGTTATTGGAGTTTCCTGGTGTAGTTATTGGAGTATTGATCCTGGAATGTTTAGCTTTCCATTTCATTCATATGCACAGCAGATGCCCTTGTGCAGGGCGACTAGAACGTTCACTTGCGGTTCTGTCTGACAACCCCCCCTCCTCTCTCCCTCCCTCCTTTACTTATATCACTCATCAGGACAGACAAACCACTGAGTGTCTCAGGGAGAGAAGAACTATGTAGTCATTGAATTGTACAAATCTAGGGTTGAAAAATAGCCTTGGATCACTTTGAGAAGCAGCCCTCCGCAGAGTGACTTTCACTCCAGCAGCAGATGCATTACTGCGTTAGTAGGTTGCCTATTAAATACCTTCTCTCAATTGCCCATTATTTCCCCCAATAAAACCGGTGCAGACTGCATGATTTTTTTCCTTTCTCCCGTCTTTTTGTTGCGGAAAACATGCTTCAAATGCAACGTTGAAAAAAAAGCCCTTAATGAAGTGAAACGTTTGATGTTCTAAATAAAAAACAGACTGGGGTATGGGTGAAGGCACAGCAGCAAATGCAGTGGTTGATCATAGGTGTGGAAAGCCAATCTTTTAAAAAGCCAAAATAAAAAATGTTCTTCTCAGAAACTCTGCCAAAAAAAGGAGCCCCCCCCCCTTCTCCCCCCATCTCCTTATACCTCCCTTCCCTTGGGCCATCGGTAGTAGTCTTATTATGCAATTACTGCTAGGTAAATGCGCCTCCGCCCCAAAGTCTGGGTGGAGTACTCACATCCTACTCACACACGCCACGCTGCACCAATGATTTAACCAGGTAAGTGGCATATGGGCATGGTAAGACGGGGGGAACAAAGCTTAGCCTGCCTTGATGAAATGACACCGGCTGTAGAGTACAAGACGAAACAGCCTGCCGTTTATTATTAACGTCTGTTGATGGGCTCTCATCAGGAACCAGTGTCTTAGACTAGAGATGGGAAAAGAAAGAAGATGATTAAGAATCACAGCCATTATGCTTCACTTTTGTGTGTTAGGAGGGAGAAAATCGTTCTATTCATAATTCATACCCTCAATTACTATTAATAAAGTGATATCTCGGCTAGTGGAATGGGCACGGGACAATTACATGTAGCGTATGGCATTAACATTTTTCTATTTGAACATTTTCCAGCCTCAATTTCTCTTCTTGGAGTTAATAAGAGAGATCATCCCCTTGACTTTGTCATGAAATTATTGTATGGATATAATATTCCAATGTATTAGCCTTGTGTGATGTATTCGACCCAGTTAATTGGGACTCTGGTGGGAGAGTGTGATGAGTGCCCTCAATGACGATGTTGGGAATTGCGGCGTTGAGAAGAGAAAATAAGAAAGGGGGCTAGGTAGAGTTCTGTTGACCCCTCTCGGGAGTGAAGGTCAAAGCAATAGTCTCTAAAGTCCTGTGAAGTTTCAATGAAGACCCACTGACGGCACATGCATCATCTATACAGATATAAGATGCGTCCCAAATGGCATCATATTCCCTAGTGCACTACTTTTGAACAGGGCTCACTATGTTGGGAATAGGGTGCCATTTGGGACGCAGCTATAGATCGGCACTCCATTCCTTCTTGTCTCTCAAATGGCCCTCTTTACGGCATTGCAGCCAGTAGTACCAGGGACCAGCCAGGCAGTCAGTCTAGCTTTGGCTGCACTGACTGAGGGAGAGTGCCCTGCTCTGTAGCTCTGGGGAGCAGCCTTTCTGTCTTGTTTCAAACTGTGCTGTGAAGACCCTGGATCTGAATGTGATGGTGACTTGCACACTTGGCATCCATCCTAGGACCCCATTAGACCCGCACCTGCCTGCCCGTCCGGAGGCTAGATCTGGAACTCAGGACCCAGCTCAGCCCTTCCTCACAGAAACATACTCCACTTGGTGTAGGTGCCAAGCACGAAAAACCCACAAGGAACCAATTCCTTGGGAGTGGACAGAAAAAAGTAAACTTTAATATGTAAAAGAAAGTTCAAACGGCAGTAAAGTGTAGTATGTTCTGGTGTGTTGGTTGGTACTACTGCTGCTTGTGTTTATCAGGTATTGTAGGCGCCACGTGCCGTTCCTTGGGCCACAGCTATAATAGGTGGTTTACTCTGCTTTCTGGTTTCTAGGGAAACATTTAATGGCCTCTTAATATAAAAAACGTATTCAGCGAGCGCTTGTAAAACGTTACAGATTGACAGCTTTGCAGACTCCCAGTGTTTTGGCCCTCTCTTGTTTTAGAGGTGGGCAAAGGAGCTGGTGAGATGGTCGTGGTGGCTCCCAGCGGTAGTTCTCCATACAGGGGTGACAGTCAGCCATTATGCCCCCTTGTCCCTTGAGGGTACCATAACAGTGGTAATGGCCCTCCCTGCTTTCTGTGGCTGGTTAGTGGGGTAACCCCCCACCCCTCCTCCATGTGCCAACCTGACTCACAGCTGTGCTGCTTTTCCACTTGGACATCTAATCCCTCTAGCTTTCCTCTCAAAGGAACAACGGGCATTATGTAACTCCAATTGAATTTCAATTTCCATGTCCTTATTTCACTAAAAGAGTCACCCCTTCTCCCCTTCTCCCCATGCACCCCAAAATTCCCATCACCCTCACCATACAATTTTTTATTCTGAGAAATTCCCTACTCTTTATTTCCCTAGTCTTAACAGGGGCAGCGTTGCTCTCCCCACGCACGTGGCCTGCCAGGCAGTGCTTATAAAAGCTAGACTTCAATGAATGAACCCACAACGGGGTGCCTTGCACCCCGCCCGCATATCTGGTTTGATTTTAAAGCTAAATTACTAAATTCCTGCCTTGCCTTTGGAAAGCGCAGTGGAACATCGGCTCCATAAAATACTGGGTGGGGTTGTTGGATTGTGGGGCTCCTGGTGACGGTTAGCTGTGTGGTTTGTCTGAGCCCCATGGGGCTTGTCTGGGCACTGTGTGGGTGCTGTAAACCAGGAAGCTGTGCTGTAAACAGAGCCGGCATGGAGGCTGCAGAGCATGGAGACTAGACTGCAGGGGTAGCCGACGGGGCCCTGGCTAAGGGCCGGGAGGGACACTACCACTCTCCTCCTCTCTGCTCTGGGAGTAAACAGACTAGTGGCCCTGGCTTGGCCTTTGGCTCCCAACACTCTCTGTGCCCTCCTTTGTTTTTCATGATGTGGATAAAAGGCATGGTCAGGATACCGGCAAGCCCTTTAAAGCTGGAGGACACACACAATGACTGGCTCCTCTGACTGTGGTACAGAGATTTACTCATGGGTGACGGATGGAGAGATCTAGTCATACAGCTAAGGGAACCAAGAAACCCTCCACCTACTAATACCATTTTACAAGGAAATATATATGCTTAACCTCATACTTAGAGGTAACTATGTAGCTTGGCTGAGAAGTGAATCCTGTCTGTGGAGCTCTCTGCTGTACAAGACTCCTCTCACCCTGGCAGCCCAGAGCCTCAGGCATTACATATGGGCCGCCATGTCGCTGTCTGTTTCAATGACGACCAATTACACTGCCTTCAAGCATGTCTATTACAAGCTCCAATATTAGTCATAGTCATGTCTCAGTCACTTTATACTGCGTGCAGTCAGGCATCATTCTGGGCGCAGAAACTCTCTTTCTCTTCAACTCTAATTCTGACACGTTCTGGGCTAAAGTTCCCAGCCTTTTCGATTTTCTGATATATTTTTCTAATAAATTTTAGTTCTGGTTTATAAGGTTCTCATAGCCACCCAGCTGGCACAGGAAAATAAAGATATTAGGGAAACAATCTCATAACAATCAAAGTTAAATAAACGGCCTCCCCCCAAACAATCTTGAAATGTCATAGCAAATTGGAAGAGACCTGTTGCTTATTTCATTGTGCATGGAAACACAAGAAAGAAGTGTTTCGCTAATTCCACCCGCCATGTTACAGTGTGTGGGGCTATCTCTCCTTCTAGACACGTTTAATGGGTCTTTGGCTGCTCTGACCGTGATATAAATCTGTCATAATTTATTAGAAATACTAAAGAAGAAGAGCAACATTAATCACCCTTTCTTGTTTATTAAAGCAATAAAGGTTTCAATGAGTGGTTTAACACCTAGCACCAGATTTGGAGAAGACAGGGCTTTGTAGTGTAGGGTGTCTCACTCAGAGTGACTTGTGCAATTACACAATGGGCTGCATCTCAATGGCCTGCATAGGGCTTTGGTTAAAAGTAGTGCCACTAAATAGGGAATCAGGTGTCATTTGGGACGCTGACCACGGTAACACTCTGACTCAGAGTCACTAGTGCAATTACACCATGCTAGCACTCTGAGTGCACCCCTCCCTCCCAGGGAGGATATAGAGAACAGGAAGGCTGTGACTCTGGAGCGAAAGCTTTATTGTGTTCTCAGGAAGTATGACATCATTCTGGCCTTTGACCCAACACAGGCAGCAACGGCAGCATACTGCTTATTAGACAGGGGACATCTATATGGACTCCTCTCCTTCTATAGTGCTGATGTAAGGCGCTATTACACCTGAGATGCCTGACAATGTGCAGATAGGAGCTTAGTGGTGGGGGTTCAGCATACTGTACTATGCACTGAGGGTAGAGTCTGACCTCCAGTGAAAGTCCCAGGTGGCTGTATTCTGCACATTCACCTGACCTGAAGAAAGAGCATGTAAAATGGCCACGATTGTGATTTTTTGTTTTACCAAAGATCAATAATTAATTAAGACATTAACTGCATGGTATGTGGACACCTGATCATTGAACATCTCATTCCAAAATCATGGGCATTAATATGGAGTTGGTCTCCCCTTTGCTGCTATAACAGCCTCCACTCTTCTGGGAAGGCTTTCCACTAGATGTTGGAACATTGCTGCGGGGACTTGCTTCCAATCAGCTACAAGCATTAGTGAGGTCGGCACTGATGTTGGGCTCGCAGTCGGAGTTCCAACAGCAAAGTTGTTTAATGGGGTTGAGGTCAGGGCTCTGTGCAGGCCAGTCAAGTTCTTCCACACTGATCTTGACCAACCATTTCTGTATGGTCCTTGCTTTGTGCACGGGTGCATTGCCATGCTGAAACAGGAAAAGGCCTGCCCCAAACTGTTGCCACGAAGTTGGAAGCACAGAATCGTCTACACTTTCATTGTATGCTGTAGCTTTAAGATTTCCCTTCACTGGAACTAAGGGGCCTAGCCCGAACCATGAAGAACGACCCAGACCATTATTCCTCCCCCACCAAAATTTACAGTTGGCACTATGCATTGGGGCAGGCAGCATTATCCTGGCATCCGCCAAACCCAGATTTGTCCTTTGGACTGCCAGATGGTGGAGCGTTATTCATCACTCCAGAGAACTTGTTTCCACTGCTCCAGAGTCCAATAGAGGCGAGCTTTACACCACTCCAGCCAGGGAGTCAGTATAGCTTTGGCTGCAGTGACTGAGCAGGGCATTGCTCATGGTGATCTTAGGCTTGTGTGCGGCTGCTCGTCCATGGAAACCCATTTCAAGAAGCTCCCAACCAACAGTTCTTGTGCTGATGTTGCTTCCAGAGGCAGTATGCAACTCAGTAGTGAGTGTTGCAAACGAGGACAGATGATTTTTACGTGCCAAGCGCTTCAGCACTCAGCGGTCCTGTTCTGTGATTTTCTGTGGCCTACCACTTCGTGGCTGAACCGCTGTTGCTCCTAAACGTTTCCACTTCACAATAACAGCACTTACAGTTGACTGGGGAAGCAATAGCAGGGCAGAAATTTGACGAATTGACTTGTTGGCAAGGTGGCATCCTATGACGGTGCCACAATGAAATTCACTGAGCTCTTCAGTAAGGCACTTCTACTGCCAATGTTTGTCTATGGAGATTGCATGGCTGTGTGCTCGGTTTTATACACCTGTCAGCAACGGGTGTGGCTGAAATAGCCAAATTCACTAATTTGAAGGGGTGTCCAAATACTTTTGTATATATAGTGTATCTTTCAATTTGGCGACATCTCATCTAGGAATCTCTGTTTATAATTTCCATTGATCTAAAAAGGGGTGAGCAGATTCAAGGACATCAGGGAACAGTCTCAACCCTCAGCATATGTAAACAAAGCAGTTGCCTTTGAAATTGAAGGAAGGGGGAGGCAGTATATTATGAGTGTTTCTGTATTCAGCGCTGGTCCTATCTTGATGTTTTATCTGTACAGAGGAGGGATACAGACAGACAGAGATTGATATAGACTGATAACAACCTCGATCTCCAGCCTTAATGGATGATTGCTTTTTCTGTTTTTCAGCCCGGCCACCATATCAAAGATCTCAAAGCTCAATCGTAAGATGGGCCTGAAAGACATGGCCATTGCTGTTCGCAATCACCACAATCATAAATTCAGAAACCCCCATTTGGCTTTGAATAATGTAATCTTAATTTTAATTTTTGCTCTGTATAACATAAGAATATAATGATTTTTTATGCCCCTGACATATTGTTTGGAGGGTGACATAAAACCCCAATGACATGTGACATTTGGAAAAGGTCACTCAGCCCATCTCGGCTCACGTCTGTCTTCATAACGCTGGCACTTGTCATATTGAAACTGGCATCACCAATCTTTGTCTTGCGCTGGAAACCCACCTCCCACCCTTTTTGCTCCCTTTCTCCTCTTTTCCCTGGTTGTGTTAGGCTTTGTTTTTCAGGGGCTTTTTTTCAGGAAGAGGGGGATAGAATTGTCACTGTAGGGAGAGAAGGAGATGAAGCCATATAGTCCCCCCTCAGGGGCCCTGGCAGCATGCAGCAGGCAGCATGCAGCATGCAGCATGTCAACCCCAGCTGGAGAGAGAGGGATGGATGGCTGGAGAGAGGGATGACAGGGAGAAGGGCTAATACTAATTTGATAAATACGTCAGATGACAGAAATGGGGGATTTGACAAGGGGTGATCTGCTGGAATTAAAGGAAATTGTGTCCGGAATTGCATCTTTTGGGGGGCTTGGTTGGTGAGAGGCTGTCAGCACACTAAACTGAAACAAGTTTAAAGGAAGGGGAATTTTGAAGGATACATGCAGTTTAGCATTTTGCACTCATCACAATTTGTTAGAGAAGTTATTAAAACAGTTTAAAGGAGTGTTTTTACTCAGAGGAAGTAGCAGATTATCAGAAAAATAAGATATATATAAAAAATATATTATGACAAAAACAGCTGACAATGTTATTCAATGTTAAATACAGTTGTATTTAATTGAGGGACATTTTATGTTGATTATTAATCACACAGATAGGTTTTTTAAATGTATTAAATATCTCTTTCACAGTTTTAGAAATGTAACCTGTCAAAAGAGAAACCATCTTATCATCCCCTGCCTCTCTTCCCTGTATCTCTTGACTGTCCTCTGTTATTTCATCCTGCTGTGGAGTGCCACCCTGACAACCCTCTGCTTCAAAACTAGACTTTTCTGACAACTGTATCTTATGGTCTTAAAATAGCTGACCCCTGACCTCAATTTCTCAACGGATGTTTATTGATTAGGACACACCCCTTTGGAGGACATGAAATATGCATTTTGATGCAGGTGGGGGGCCTGGGGTCGTAAATTGCATGACGAGCTGAAGGCCTGGAGGGAGTTGTAGCAGGGCTGCGATGCTGGGGGGCTGGATAGAGTTGTAGCAGGGATGGGAGGCTGGAGGGCTGGGGGCTGGAGGGCTGAGGGGATGGAGGGCTGGAGAGCTGAGGGGCTGGAGGGCTGAGGGGATGGAGGGCTGATGGGCTGAGGGGATAGAGGGCTGGAGGGCTGAGGGGCTGGAGGGCTGAGGGGATAGAGGGCTGGAGGGCTGAGGGGCTGGAGGGCTGAGGGGATGGAGGGCTGAGGGGATGGAGGGCTGATGGGCTGAGGGTAGGGCTGATGGGCTGAGGGGATGGAGGGCTGGAGAGCTGAGGGGCTGGAGGGCTGAGGGGATGGAGGGCTGATGGGCTAAGGGGATAGAGGGCTGAGGGGCTGGAGGGATGGAGGGCTGAGGGGCTGGAGGGCTGAGGGGATGGAGGGCTGATGGGCTGAGGGTAGGGCTGATGGGCTGAGGGGATGGAGGGCTGGAGAGCTGAGGGGCTGGAGGGCTGAGGGGATGGATGGCTGAGGGGATGGAGGGCTGATGGGCTGAGTGTAGGGCTGATGGGCTGAGGGGATGGAGGGCTGGAGAGCTGAGGGGCTGGAGGGCTGAGGGGAGGGGGGGCTGATGGGCTGAGAGGAGGGAGGGCTGAGGGGCTGGGGATGCTTGTGGGTTGCTGGGCTGGAGGGCTGAGAGGGTGGAAGGATGAGGGGCTGGAGGGGTCAGTAGCTGGGGGGCTGGAGGGGTGGTGGTGTGAGGGGCTGGAGGGCTGGAGTGCTGAGGGTTTGCAGCAGGGCTGTAATGCACGGTTGTAACACTCAGTGCTTACGCCCTGACAGTTTTAATGGCAATGGCCATATTATAGAGAGAGCGAAGAGAGTTAAAGGGGTCCTTTATGTGGACCACCCTGTGACAGAGGCAAATAGCAAAGACACAGAAGGATCCGTGCGCGTGTATGTGTCTGTTTGCACATGTATGCGTGTATGTTGGTAACACTTTACTTGACACACAGCGTCATAACACGTTATGACGCGGTCATAACCATGTCATAACATGTCATAACAGCTGACATAACTTGTCATAACATGTTATAATATGGTCATGACCCATATATTTACACTTGTTGTGACATATATTGCATTATTTTATGGCTGGTTATGAAACCGACATAAGAGTGTTAAAACCCACAAAACCTACCGCGGTAGTTATTTTATGGCTGCTTATAACACCTACATAAGAGTGGTAAAATCCACAAAACCTACCACACAGAATTCCGTTACACCATAGCCTACTCGTCAACAGTATGTTTATGTTATATTATATTATCCCAATTTTATTGGGGGGGACATTTTACCCCTATTTCGTGATATCAAATTGGTTGTTACAGTCTTGTCCCATCGCTGCAACTCCCGTATGGACTTGGGAGAGGCGAAGGTCGAGAGCCGTGTGTCCTACGAAACACGACCCACTGCTCGCTTAACGCAGAAGCCAGCCACACCAATGTATCAGAGGAAACACCGTACAGCTGGCGACCGAAGTCAGCGTGCATGCACCCGGCCGCCACAAGGAGTCGCTAAAGCGTGATGGGACAAGGACATCCCAGCCGGCTAAACCCTCCCTTAACCCAGACGACGCTGTGCCACCTCATGGGTCATGGCCGGCTGCGACACAGCCCGGGATCGAATCCGGATCTGTAGTGACGCCTCTAGCGCCACTAGGGTAGGCTACATTTTCAGAAATTAACCAAATGAAATGATCATTGTAATTGCGCAGAAATTGATGTCAGACATGGACCTACTACCCCAGTGCTCTGTTGCTGATGACTGGGATGAATGCAGGAGCAGAGTTCAGGAGCAGGACAATACACCCTCTTTTTGACTGATGACTGACACAAGGGCATGTTCGTGATAGGTCTATCTGGCTTACATGATTGTGATGGTCATAATGCTTCTTGACAGTGTCATAAAGTGTATTTTCTTAGTCCAAGTAAAGTGACACAGGATGGTCATAATGCTTCATGACAGTGCCATAAAGTGTATTTTCTGCAAGTTATTTAAATGATGAAATAGGATGAAAAACAACATGACTGTAAATAATTAATTACAACAACCAAAGACTTAAGAAAAACTTTCAAATGAAAGGAAACCTCTTGGCAGGGAAAAAATACATTTGAATAAATGTGTGTTTTGACACTCTTATGTAGGTGTCATAACCAGCCATAAAATAACGCAATATATAGTATGTCACAACAGGTGTAAATATATGGGTCATGACAGTTATGACCATATTATGACAGGTTATGACAAGTTATGTCAGCTGTTATAACATATTGTGATGTGGTTATGATGTGTCATAATGTGTTATGACGCTGGGTGCCAAGTAAAGTGTTACCTGTATGGTAGAGCATGGATGCTAGTGTGCACGTGACCGCATGTGTGCATGTGTGTTTGTATGTGTGTATGTGTGTGTGTATGTGTGTATGTGTGTGTGTACACATGTAGCAGATACGCCCCAGTGTGAGTGTACCCCAAACGAGTCAGTCAGGCTAATTAAGCACAGCTGCCGACGAACAAATCAGGCTGATGTTAATGATAACTGCTTAACGCTAATGAGGATCTGAGACTTACTGTTGTGTTCATGGAGGCTGGCGTTCGTTAACAGCAGTGGTATATTTCTAGCCTGTTTCCAGATCAGTGGCGGACGGTGCCGTTTATAAGAGAGGACTATACTTTTTATTTTACTAACATGGCCTTATTTCTATTACAGCATATTAGATGACTGTCATTCATATTCCATTCACCCAGCTTAATGTAACAGCGATAGGTTTAGGCTACTACATGATACTCAGATTTTCTCTCTACCCATCATGAGTTGCTACAACCCAGCCTATAAATGAATGTTTACAATGTAGGTTCACAGGTCGAGAGAATTTTGTGTAATGAAGGTGATAGACAGTGACACATTCAATTCCGCCTTGCACACTCTGGCCTGCATCTAGCTGATCCAGGGTGTAATCATTAGTCCAACAGTTGCAAACTGGTGTTTTTATTTTTATTTTACATACATGGTACTTTTATATACAGCAATCACGTAACAATAATACATTACCAAACATGAGCTCTTTAATCGCACCCCTCTGCCCTTCTCAGCCCACCTATCACCATAGACCACCCTCACTTGGTTTTCAATTGGCATATATTTTTCAATTGTGCTGTGATGTTTTACATGGTTTTGAACCTTTCTAATCGCATAGTATCCACAGATTTTGAGCTAAAGATGAAAACCTTTCCTACGAGTATTAATATATTATTGATTGGCTGACTATGGCTTTCCAAATCGCCCAACACTGCTATTTGTAAGGTTCATTTTAAGTGAATGTTGGGATTTTTTTACCATTCCTGAACCTGTGACCAGAAATAGGTTCGTAGGGGAAATACCAGAATAAATGATCTAGTGATTCTGTTTCTTCGCAGCAAAATCTACAGAGCTGAGATTTTTGTATGCCCCATATACAGTATATAGCATTCTGTTGGTGGCAAGAATTCTGTATAATAATTTACATTGAAAAACTCTGTGTTGAATCAAGTGTAGTTTTTTGTACCAGTTCAAAAACCATGTGCCATGGAATCGGTACATCGAAAATCTCTTTCCATTTATTTTGCAACATGTATGGCGCAGCTGTCAACTTTTTTGTAAATTATTTTAATCTAATTTTGTATCTTTAATATATGGCAGACAAACAAGTTCCCTAGCAAAAAATGAAATATTACATTTACATAAGTATTCAGACCCTTTACTCAGTACTTTGTTGAAGCACTTTTGGCAGCGATTACAGCCTCGAGTCTATCTTTGGTAAGACGCTACAAGCTTGGCACACCTGTATGTGGGCAGTTTCCTGCAGATCCTCTCAAGCTCTGTCAGGTTGGATGGGAAGCATTGCTGCACAGCTTTTTTCAGGTCTCTCCAGAGATGTTTGATCGAGTTCAAGTCCGGCCTTTGGCTGGGCCACTCAAGGACATTCAGAGACTTGTCCTGAAGCCACTCCTGCGTTGTCTTGGCTGTGTGCTTAGGGTCGTTGTCCTGTTGGAAGGTAAATCTTCGCACCTGTCTGAGGTCCTTAGAGCTCTGGAGCAGGTTTTCATCAAGGATCGCTCTGTACTTTTCCCCGTTCATCTTTACCTCGATCTTGACTCTTCTCCCAGTCCATGCCGCTGATAAACATCCCCACAGCATGATGCTGCCACCACCATGCTTCACCATAGGGATGGTGCCAGGTTTCCTCAAGACGTGACACCTGACATTCAGACCAAAGAGTTAAATTCTTGTCACGATCGTCTTGATGTGGAAGAGAGGACCAAGGCGCAGCGTGATACAAATACATCTTCTTTTATTTAGAGAAGACGAAACACGAAAACGAACACTTTTACAAAACAAAACAAAACAACCGTGAAGCTACAAACGAAAGTGCATACACAAGCTACTAACGTTCAACATAGACAATTACCCACAACAGCCTAATGCCTATGGCTGCCTTAAATATGGCTCCCAATCAGAGACAACAATAAACAGCTGTCTCTGATTGAGAACCAAACCAGGCAACCATAGACTTTCCTAAACACCTACACTGAACACAACCCCATACACTCTACAAAACCCCCTATACAATACAACCACCCAAGACGAGACAAATACACACAAACATCCCCCATGTCACACCCTGACCTAACTAAAATAATACAGAAAACAAAGATAACTAAGGCCAGGGCGTGACAATTCTGGTTTTATCAGACCAGAGAATATTGTTTCTTATGGTCTGAGAGTCTTTAGGTGCCTTTTGGCAAACTCTCAGCGGGCTGTCATCTGCCTTTTACTGAGGAGTGGCTCTACGGACAATTCCTTTGACCTCATGGCTTGGTTTCGGCTCTGACATGAACTTTCAACTGTGGGACCGTATATAGACAGGTGTGTGCCTTTCCAAATCATGTTCAATCAATTGAATTTACAACAGGTGGACTCCAATCAAGTTGTAGAAACATCTCAAGGATGATCAATGGAAACAGGATGCACCGGAACACAATTTCGAGTCTCATAGCAAAAGGTCTGAATATTTATGGAAATAATATATTTCAACAAAAACATTATGTATAAATTTGCAAAAAAAATCAAAACCTGTTTTTGCTTTGTCGTTAGGGGGTATTGTGTGTAGATTGCTGAGGATATGTATTTTATTCCAATTTTGAATAAGGATTTAACGTAACAAAATGTGGAAAAAGTCAAGGGGTCTGAATTCTTTCCGAAGGCACTGTATGTGACATAACTCCACCGTTTCTATTCATAATATCATTAATAAATATAATACCATTTCAAAAATATCCATACAAACGAGTGGTTCCATTGGACAAATTCAGGCTTGTTTATCCGTTTCGTTCTGTTTAAGAAATGTTTTTCAACAGAATCGGTGCAATGAATACACCCCTGATCACACGCAAACACAGTTTACTTCCATACCAGACACATACAAACAGCTCGTTGAATATATAATTCCTTCTCGCATCTATCTATATGCCCTCCTCCTCTCACTTTTTCCCCTCGCTTGTGGACTTCTGTGCGTAACACATCAGCTGTCTGTGACCAGGCGAAAAAACTTTCCAAGCCAAACCTTCATATCATAACTTCTAATTGCAACACACAGCCTACATAAGTTGCCACTTCATAGTCAACATAGACGTAGCTACTACAACTAAGGCGTTAGTAAACCCGCTACAATCATGCAGAACAGTGTAGTCAGCAGCAATCAGTTTAGCAGTTACACCGGCGGGCCCCAGGGGCAATAAATTAATAAAGCCAAAAGCTTACCTTCACTTGGAAGAGTTACAGTGTTGGATAGCCATAGCCAGCTAACTAACATGGCATCCCTCTCTGTTTGAGACGGGTCTTTGAGTAGGCTAAACTACCTAGCTGAATTTGACACTAGATAAGTAAGTGAAAGTGAAAAAAATATATACCACGAAATATAGCTTGCTCTCTCAATCTCCCTCTCTCTTTCTTCTCCTTAAATTTGAAATACATTTTTTTATGTTTCACTATTTTTATTTTTATGAAATTCACTGAGGAGGATGATCCTCCCCTTCCTCCTCTGAGGAGCCTCCACTAATCCAGATATGTTTGTGCTGTCTTGAACCAGTGTAGGCCATAGAACTCGGCAAAACAGTACAAACAGATCTGGAACCAGGCTAGTGTATTTTTGGGAGTGCAACACGAAGAGTGATATATTGAGATATGTTGTCCAGCCGTTGGGACGCAGTGGCATGTTGCTCAGCGGCCCACCTCTTTGTCATGCTGCTTTTTATTTAAAGGAAGGCAGCTGTGTTGGGTCTTCATATTGTGTCTGTGGTATTATAACCCATACTTCCTGTATCACATCACGTCACACACACACACATGTGCACGCACGCACTCTGTCACACACGTACCCCCAGCCAGCCAGTAGACTAGCACCTGCCTGTCCGTTACATTAAGGAAAGGGGCCCAGCGTCTGTGGTTTCTGGGGAGACTAACGGACTGACCTCAGTGCAGGTACACCTCTTCCTGTTATTACACAACACCAGCCTCCATTTGTCCCCCGTATATCGCCACACAAACCACAGTCCTGTCACTGCTCTCTCCTCTGTGACATAACCGTTGTCCCTCGTTCCTCGGAGAGTGAGAGAGTCGAACCAACACAATTACACACCGTTTTTTATGTAGAGGCCAGGGACATTTTGAAAATGTCTTACAGTACAATATATATTTCAAATAATATTACTGATTTTAATGACACAGTTATTATCAGAGTTACAGTAATAGTACCAATTATTTTGGAATGAATTTATTTCCGTTACGATAGGATAACTATGTATAAAAACATAAGGATATACTGCTGCTCCAGACATGATCTGGAGCCAAAAGAAGCTAATGACATGACATGTGTCCTGCCTGTAACACCAAGCTTGCTGACTCCAGACCTATGTACAGCACCTCTATAGCCTGCCAAACGTAAAGCAGCAAGCACCTCACCCTCTCCTAAACCTAGCAGACACTCTGCTGCTTAAAGCACAAAGCCCTATGGTCCCTGGTCAAAAGTAGTAAACTAGAAAGAGAATAGGGTGTCATTTGGGACACAACCCTGGCTGTTTTCTGCTTTGATCGAGAGCTTAAGTGAGTTTAGGCCACAGAGTTTCCCCCTGGAAACATTTGAAGCAACTAAGCCGATCGGAGGCTGGTACTAATTTGCCTTTGTAAATAAGCATGTTTGCTAGCTGTGTTTCTCAGGGATCAGAAAGCTTCTAGATGTTCTCCATGTCTCTGAGATCTGTGTCATCCTCCTCCCCATAGCATGGCAAGCATTTCCAAAATAGGCCCCTCCAGGCGTAGATATGTACATATTTCTAGTTATTGTGATCGTAGCTAACTAAAAGTATTCATAAACTGGTGGGTTCAAGCCCTGAATGATGATTGGCTGATACCCATATACCACGGGTATGACAAAACATTTATTTTGACTGCTCTAATTACTTTGTTAACCAGTTTATAATAGCAATAAGGCACCTCTGGGGTTTGTGGTATATGGACAATATACCACGGCTAAGGGCTGTGTCCAGGCACTCTGTGTTGCGTCATGCTTAAAAACAGCCCTTAGCCGTGTTTTATTGGCCATATACCACACCTCCTCGGGGCTTATTGCTTAAGTTATATCATGCCACCTAGCTTTAATGGATGCCATTCTGTCTGTGTGTTAGTGTACCTGTGGTGTAAAGTGTGAGACCTGGTTTTGAAAGAGAAATTGTCTGACAGACAGACGCATGCTGTCATAGACAGCGCTCCTGATAAGGGAAAGCTTGATTGATAGATTTTTTTATTTTGTTCTGACGTCTAGCATCCACCCACGCTGGCCTTTTTAATGTAAGATAAAAGAGGGCTGCTGTCTTTTGTTTGCGGTGACGAGGAGGTAGGAGCCTAGCTGCCTCGTGTTATTTGCCAATTTAATGTAACATACTGAAGTTGCTTCCTTGTTTGTGGGATATGTTAGCCGCAAATTGCACCAGGCAGGCAGTGACGGTGGGATTGGGAGTGATGGGAGTCTGTGTATGTTTGTATGGATGTGAATGTCTTAACAGTATTACCTGGATTAAGGCAAAGCCTAATATGCTTTAATGAAATGATCATTCTGACCCCCACCCCTCCACTCCTCCGTTATCAAAACCTGGGTCCCCGTTTTCTTTCTTTTTGAATTTGCACCCTAAGTGTTTTTGAATTATTCCATTTGACTAAGATAATTACTGTTTGGTATTGTAAAGAAAATAAACCTACATTCATATATATTATCAGAGGATGCAATAAGTGCCAAGAGGGGTTGAACATCATACGGCCTAATGCTCATTGTCCCCCTCAATGTAAATAATGGTGGTCAATTAAAAGCAGTGTACAGCAATCACATTCTGTTGTGATTTTTATGTGTTAGATTTTTAAATTTAAAATACATTTAAAAATGAAACTTTATTTAACTAGGCAAGTCAGTTAAGAACATATTCTTATTTACAATGACAGCCTACACCGGCCAAACCCGGACGACGTTGGGCCAATTGTGCACCGCCCCAATCACGGTCGGTAGTGAAACTGCCTGGAATGGAACCAGGAAGTCTGCAGTGACACCTCAAGCACTGAGATGCAGTGCCTTAGACCGCAGTGCCACTCGGGAGCAGAGTACTGCTTGTAAAGATAGTCTTATACCACCGGTAGGATCCCTTTGTCACTGGAACAGGGTTACGGTTGGAGGTGAGAGAGTTGCGAGGGTTGTGTGTGTTTTTACACTTGTCTCCTTATCATGGCTGTGTGAGCTCCTGGCTGCTCGAGTTGGGAGGAACCCTCGCCCCTTCCCTTCCTAATCTTGTTTGTCATTGCTAAATGAGCTGCCCTTGCTAGGTGTGTTAGCAGCTAATGAATTTACAACCTGATAGTGAGGCCTAGGACTGGCAAGGGTCATAGAAAAGGAAGGGAGAAAAAAAGGTAATTCAAATTTATTAGCTACCTTGTCATCTAGCTGTGTCTGTGGTGGGCTTGGTCGTATGGGACCAAAGTATGGGGTAGTATTGCAGTAATCAATTAATTTTTAATCATCTCAGGAGAGATTATGGAGTCTCCCGATGAACTCCAGACTGGCTGGAGTCTGTCAATATACAGGGCATGGGTCACACTGCAATGCACCATGTGTATCCTGGCTTATCAACAGAATACAGCCCAGCCCAGGCCGCTGGCTGCTGTCATGACACCTGGACTGAATCCCAAATGGCAACCTATTCCCTATATAGTGCACTATAAAGGGAAGAGGGTGCATTTGGGACGCAGCCCTGGCCTGGACCTGCCATTGCACTGCCACCACCTCCATCACCTCGCCCTCAACAGCCCCTATCACCCCTATCAATTCATCCACCACATGACACGAGACTTAACTCCTGTAACAAGACATAAGAGAGCTCAAATGGATCGCCCACAGCTCCTTTGAACCCTGAAGCTGAAATGTTCACAGTTCCAGTTTTCACAGGAAATGATTGTTGTTGAACACGGCATCAAAGACCGGACCTTTTTTTCCTTCAAAGCCCATTTCCCCTTAGTGTATAGGAAAATAGGCTAATGGGGAATAGATACTAGACTAATGCCCCGTTGAAGGAATACAGATGGATGGATAGGGAAGGGGAAAATAGCTACATGACTTATCGAGTATTACCCTTGGGGTTAATTCTTCACGGACAGTTTTCATGCCAAGCGGTAGCTGATAGTTAAAAGTTAATAACTTTATTGCTTGAAAGGGCCTCATACATCATGGACAGTTTGTTTATCCAGCATTGAGACGGCACACTGTAGCCAGGGCTCGGCCCTGCACTGATAAATGGAGATTGCAGGAAGGTGTCCCTCTGTGTGTTCTGTGTCAGTGTGTGTGTCAGTGTGTGTGTCAGTGTGTGTGTCAGTGTTTGTATGTCCCTGTGTGTGTGTGTTCCTCTGACATAATAAGCAATGTTTTTAGCTTATTGATTAATGGATATAATTATTATTTTTAACCTATTTCCTTTACCCCTTGTTTTACTTACATACAAAGCATAAAGAAATATATATATATTGTGCTTAACTATAATTTTACTGGCACAAAAAATGACACCGCCACTTTTTACTCTGTCTAGGTCTGAAGTGTGACTGGAGTGTTTTTCCCTTCCCTGAGCCTCAGTGACCTGCAGTCTGGGGGACATCTACAGTAATGTAGATATGTGTGTGTAGAGAGAGAGTCTTGGCTCAGACCAGCCAGGCTAGCCAAAGCCCCAATTCCTTTCAGCAGCTCATGGGGCTCTGAGGCTAGGTCCCAGCACTGTAAATTAGCTGCCTTGTCTGGAGGTTTGCAGTGTTAATAGCTCAAGGTCACTGCCATAAACTGGAGGAGCCAGAGAAGGCCGCCCAGCCCAGCCCAGCTCCGCTTGCTCCAGAGCTGCTGGCGGGTGATGGTGGGGGTGATTAGGGGGGACCAGACAGTTTCAGTAGAATATATTGCAGGGTGGCCGTGACACTGCACTCTGCCGCAGTTGTCAACAACGCAGATCTCCCACTGTTCTCTCCGGACCAACCGGCATCAATCTATCTCCCCTCTATTTATGTTATGGTGTCTCTCTGATCTTAAAGAGTGCAAGGTTTTCCTCTGCCATGCAACACCTGTTTCAAGATCTCCAAAGGGAGAAATGGAGAGCATGAAAAAGGAACAGTTAGTTGTTTTTTGCACCTATCTAACAGGGCCAGATGGGATGCTGTGAAGAATGTGGCCCGCCCCCTACAAGTAGCCTGCTGCTGCTTGTACGACTGACCGGACCACGTTAAGTTGTGGTGGGTGAGTCATCACCAGACGATGCCCAAGCTCTCCTTCTTTCACAACACACCACTCCTTCCCCAGTTCCTCCCTCCCTCCCTTCCCCCCAGGTCCTGCCACTGCTCTCCACCAGACCAGCGTGCAGCTGTGGTTCTGTTGGTGCCACCGTCCCCACCGTCTCTGTCACAATAGAACCATTAACAATGGGCCACAAAGACACAAAGAGACCAGTGCACTGCCCACCTCTTAAACACACTGCATTGTTCCTGCTGGCCAGCGACGCTGCCTCAGACCACTCAATCAGTCACAGGGTGTGAATAAAACTATACCAAATAACAACACATATATGGATGGTAGGGGTAGAATGTGAAGCATTACAATATATGTATATTTTTTTATTTTACAATTTGAAAATGGAAATAATGAATTAGGACGATAACTGAGGATGTGTGTAATCGGAACAGCGAGCAAGCGGAGGTTTCATTTTTCAACAATATTGAATTATAGAAATGGTCCTCAGTCAAGTGAAAAATAAGAAGTCAGATTCTCTCTGTGTGTTTGAGTGTGTCTCTGTGTGAGTGTCTCTGTGTGCATTGTGCAGCCCAATCTGTGGTGCTGAGGCAGAGGCTGAGCATATTGTTTTCCGGCTGAGAGTGCTCTGTAATTCAGGCTCAGTGAACCTCCAGCTCCCCTGGCTGGCTCCCGGTCCCCACCAGACCTGTTGATGGGCCCCTTCCGTCAGCCCGCGGGAGGCTGAGTGATGAATGTCCCTTATCGCTATTGTCATTGTAATAGCTCCACAACAGGCTTGTAAGATGGGGAATGGACCAGAGTTATCACCGGCTCCTACAGGGGAAGAATACACATCAAGCTGCCAATCACCCACCCTGAAAATTGCTCTGAGATTTGAGTCCCCAGACAGCCAGCTAGACGACATCCAACTCTCCCTCTCCTCTCGCTGCTGTTACGCTCCTCCTCCATTTCTTTATTTCACCTTTTTTTAATGCTTAAACTCCTAAACACCACCACCTCCTGCCAATCGCTGAGAGCTTTTCTCCTTCCCCTCCTCCTCTCTGACCCTGTTACCCAAGACGGCTCAAATAGAGCTGCTCAGCTCGTCTCTGTAGCGTAAGTTTGTAGGAGAGATGAGAGGCAGAGTCTACGTCCCAAATGGCAACCTATACCCTCCATAGTGCACTACATTTGACCATAAGGGCCCTGGTTAAATTAGTGCACTATATAGGGAATAGGGTGTCATTTGGGACACAGACACTGAAGGGGGTTAATGTGTGAGCACCATCAGAAACCATTCTCAGGCTCTTTAATTTTCTATTGATCGGCCGTGCACCCGTTCTGAACTGAGAACGTGGTACGATACACCAGGGAGAGACAGGGGGCTTTAAAGCCTCTCTCTGCCAGCCTCCTCCTCTACTACCTCGTACCGTACGGTCAGACCCAGATCCAGGGCTGAGGATGAGGAGGCTAGTACAGGATCAGATCGCCTCGCCGCTATACTGCTACACACTTAGTGACTAGGACCCCTAATCAGAGGGGTTAAAGAGAGCGAGGGACAGCTTAGATAGGAGCAGCCGAAGAGTAACGTCTCCCTCTACTGTTAGAACTCATATCACACTCTGAGAGGAGGAGGAAAGAGGAGACAGAGGCTGAGCCCCATAGACAGAGCCAGCCGTGCAAGAGAGAGAGAGAGAGCGGGGGGGAGAGAGAGAGAGAGAGAGAATGGCGAGGTGCAGGGATAACATCACAATGATGTCCAATGGCAGTGGCCGTGCCGTGATGGCAATCACAGTGTGTTTGATTGTCCGTGCCCCCCCCCCCCCCCCCCCCCGCCTGGGGCCCCTAGTGGGCCTCCAGGACCCTGCGTCTCCTTTTATCACCCAGCCTACAGGTCTCTCTGCCCACTGTAATACCCACTCCTCCAAGCCTGATACCCTTCAGAGCCCACTCCTCAGCTCTCAACCCTACATATCAGCCTCTCAACTCTACCTCCCTGCCTTTATTAAGACCCGTCTCGCCCCCTCTCTCTCTCTCTCTCTCTCTCTCTCTCTCTCTCTCTCTCTCTCTCTCTCTCTCTCTCTCTCTCTCTCTCTCTCTCTCTCTCTCTCTCTCTCTCTCTCCACCTCTCTCTCTCTCTCTCAACCTCTCTCTCAACCTCTCTCTCTCATCCTCTCAACCTCTCTCTATCTCCAGGCCAGGTCGCAATTGTAAATGAGAACGTGTTCTCAATTTGCCTACCTGGTTAAATAAAGGTGAAATCTCAACTTCTCTCTCAAATGCTCTCTCTCTCAACCTCTCTCTCTCTCTATCTCAACCTCTCTCTCTCTCTCAACCTCTCTCTCTCAACCTCTCCCTCTCTCAATCGCTCTCTCTCATCCTCTCAACCTCCCTCTCTCAACCTCTCTCTATCTCTCCCTCTCTCTCAACCTCTCTATCTCTCCCTCTCTCTCAACCTCTCTCTCTCTCAACCTCTCCCTCTCCCTCTCCCTCTCCCTCTCCCTCTCCCTCTCCCTCTCTCTCTCTCTCTCTCTCTCTCTCTCTCTCTCTCTCTCTCAACCTCTCCCTCTCTCTCTCTGCCATGCAGTTTCTCCACAGCACAGAGAAAACTGACACTCTGATACTCTTCTCAGATGAGTGGAAATATAGCAGGCAGCATGAGCCGCAGAGATAGAGATATGCACACTGAGGGATTATCCAAGTTCCCCCGTTTGTGACAAGGGCTGATAACGGTTAGAGCTGAAAGGGGATGGGGGCTGAGCATTTTAGACCGGCGGAGAGCAAGAGGTGTCAATCCATCACTGGGGGGATTTCAAGGGAGGAAACAGAATCGTCTGAATCATCCTCTCAACGGTAACAATAACGTCAGCCACAAAAGGCTATAGAATATTGTGAAACATATCATTTAAAGGGGCTATATAGAGAGGTTTGAATAGACACCCATTTTGGTGTATTCCTGATTTGTATCTTGCATTTATATTTCCCTATCTCTCCACTAATCATTCTAGGAATCTCATTGTGTGTATCCTGACACCATTGTGATGTTCCAGTGCTGGACATATATCAGACACAGCAATTGCCCTTTTAAATCAAAGATTGTCTAGGTCTAGTTATCTGCCAGGCAACCTGACCAAACAAGCAGAACCAATACTGAGGCAAGTAGTGAGTGAATGACTTAGGAGCCAAATGCAATCTGTCCTGTCCTGTTCTGTCCTCTCCTCCTGTCTTGTTCTGTCCTCTCCTCCTGTCCTGTTCTGTCCTGTCCTCCTGTCCTGTCCTGTCCTGTCCTGTCCTGTCCTGTCCTGTTCTGTCCTCTCCTCCTGTCCTGTCCTCTCCTTCTGTCCTGTCCTCTCCTTCTGTCCTGTCCTGTCCTCTCCTCTCCCCCTGTCCTGTCCTCTCCTGTCCTGTTCTGTTCTGTCCTCTCCTCCTGTCCTGTCCTCTCCTCCTGTCATGTCCTGTTCGGTTCTGTCCTCTCCTCCTGCCCTGTCCTCTCCTCCTGTCATGTCCTGTTCGGTTCTGTCCTCTCCTCCTGGCCTGTCCTGTCCTCTCCTTCTGTCATGTTCTGTCCTCTCCTCCTGTCCTATCCTGTTCTGTCCTCTCCTCCTGTTCTGTCCTCTCCTCCTGTCCTGTCTTCTCCTCTTGTACTGTCCTGTCCTCTCCTCCTGTTCTGTCCAGTATAGTCTTGTCCTCTCCTCCTGTCCTGTTCTGTTCTGTCCTCTCCTCCTGTCCTGTCCTCTCCTCCTGTCATGTCCTGTTCGGTTCTGTCCTCTCCTCCTGCCCTGTCCTCTCCTCCTGTCATGTCCTGTTCGGTTCTGTCCTCTCCTCCTGGCCTGTCCTGTCCTCTCCTTCTGTCATGTTCTGTCCTCTCCTCCTGTCCTATCCTGTTCTGTCCTCTCCTCCTGTTCTGTCCTCTCCTCCTGTCCTGTCTTCTCCTCTTGTACTGTCCTGTCCTCTCCTCCTGTTCTGTCCAGTATAGTCTTGTCCTCTCCTCCTGTCCTGTCCTGTCATCTCCTCCTGTCCAGTACAGTCCTGTCCTCTCCTCCTGTCCTATCCTATTATGTTATGTCCTCTCCTCCTGTCCTGTCCAGTACAGTTCTGTCCTCTCCTCCTGTCCTGTCCCCTCCTCCTGTCCTGTCCAGTACAGTCCTGTCCTCTCCTCCTGTCCTGTCGTCTCCTCCTGTCCAGTACAGTCCTGTCCTCTCCTCCTGTCCTATCCTGTTCTGTTCTGTCCTCTCCTCTCCTCTCCTCCTGTCCAGTGCTCTCCTCTGCTCTTGTCCTGTCTAATACAGCCCAGTTTAGTCCTGTCCAGTCCTGGCTACCACAGCATTGTGTTGAGAGATGTCTAACTAGTAGCCTGCCTGGTTATTATTCCCCTGCTTTAGTGTTTTGACCCCCTGGCCATATTTCTGAGGCTCAGTGCTCCTGACACAGTCCGTCTGGCAGATGAGAATGGGAGGGAGAATGGGGGTGATGTGGCTTGTGTGTGTGTGTGCCTGCTTGTGCATGAATGCTTCCGTACATGTCTGTGTGTGGAAGGGAGGTTTATCCCTCCCCACCACTCTAGACAGGTGCCATGTTAACAGCGCTAGCTGTGCAGTGAGCCCCAGCCGCTGTGGCCCCAGTCAAGGGGGAGGTGGAGGGGAAAAGGCGGAGGTCTATCTACTCTGGGCTTAGGCTGTAAATGGCTTGTGTGATGGAGGTGTTAGCCTGTACTGTAGCTGACAGATGAGCACAGGCTAGGAACAGGAAATCCCTGCTCCTCTCCTCCAGCATGCCTGCCTGCCGTGGAAGTGGGAGCTCAAGGGTCGGGGATTGTGTGTTGGGCTGGGGTGGTGTGTGTCCGTGTGCATGTGTGTGTCTGTGTGTGTGTGTGTGTGCGTGTGTGTGTCAGGCAGCAACAGACAAAGAGGGAGGTCTCCAGTGATGAATCAATCAGTGGCTCACTTTCCTTTCCCCCCTGCTGTCTATGAGGACAGGGCTGGGAAGTAGTAATACAAGCATGTGGGTGAGAAGAAGACTGATCATCTTTAAACTTTCACTGACTTTGAGGCTCAAACTACGAGGGAGGGCTGGTCTTATCACACAGACACAAACACACAAGAATCTGATTCACCCAGGTGGTGCTGAAATTCTTCTCCTCCTCACTAGCCTCTAGTACAATAGTCACCAACCTTCTGAGTCAAGATCACTTTCTGAGTCAAGATCACTTTCTGAGTCAAGATCACTTTCTGAGTCAAGATCACTTTCTGAGTCAAGATCACTTTCTGAGTCAAGATCACTTTCTGAGTCAAGATCACTTTCTGAGTCAAAATGCAAGCCGAGATCGACCGCTCAGATAAGCCTATGCAACATTAACCAATTAAAAATAGTTCTGTAGCAATGAGGTTTGTGCGGTAGCCTATAGGGCCAATACATAATCACTGCATATTGGCTATGCTTGAATTGGCCTGCCAATGTCCCATGTGGATCAGGTGGTAGAGCATGGTGCTTACATCGCCAGGGTTGTGGGTTTGATTCCCATGAGGGACTAGTATTGGGGGGGGGGGGGGTGTCTGCACTTGCAAGCTTCTAAAGCCATGTCATAATTTTCTGGAATTTTTCAAGCTGTTTATAGGCACAGTCAACTTAGTTTATGTAAACTTCTGACCAACTGAAACTGTGATAGAGTGAATTATAAGTGAAATAATCTGTCTGTAAACAATTGTTGGAAAAATTACTTGCGTCATGCACAAAGTAGATGTCCTAACCGACTTGCCAAAACGATAGTTTGTTCACAAGAAATTTGTGGAATGGTTGAAAAACGAGTTTTAATGACTCCAACCTAAGTGTATGTAAACTTCCAACTTCAACTGTAAATTGTTGTTCTTCTCAGACCATTTAGAAATTATATTAAAACAATTAAGTACAGTATATGATCACACTGGTAAAAGATCCTTTGTTGTATTACTTGTGAGGCACAGCTGAGTGAGCATAATAATTAGCTCTGTATTTTGTTTACTGGACTGATGGCCTGCATCTGATGGTCATTCTGATGGGAGGGGGCAGCGGTGAGGCTGCCTCTCACCAGACTCACCGTCCCTCCTCCCTCCCTCCGCTGAGAAAAGGGTACACAGTCTTCCAGCTGATGGCGAAACTCAAGTCGCATGTTGTTACTCCTATGACCAGAGAATGTGAAATATTTCTCGATATTAAAAAGGACACAAGCCGCTAATAACAACACTTTGTTACATTCATTCGTTACAGCTGCAGTACTGTTTGTAGCGTGAGTGGAAGTAGGGAGAACACTTGTATAAGTCTTAAACAAGGTGTTGACACTAGTGCTGAATAACAACTTAAACATGAACTTACTAATAAAAACAGCAGCTCTTTGCTGTATTCGTTGAGTCTCTCTCTAGTCGTGGTTTTAAACGTTTTGAAAATCTACAGTATTGACTTTGCTGTGTGTTCGAGGCTTCTTTTTAAAGTGTATGGCTCGAGGAAACTGTGCAGACACGGTGATCTGAGCTATCTGATTGGCCAGCGGAAGGCCTATATAGGTGCACTGCTGGGTAGGTGGAGTTCTAAGTTCAGACACATTAAATGGTTCAAAATGGGAACACTTTGCCTACCCTGGCGCTAGGGCTGCTGAATCAAGTGCACCTACCACCAACAGCGTGAAATGAATAAAAACAATAGGGATGCCTTGGATCGACCAGGAATGCCTTGGATCAACTAGTAATGCCTTGGATCGACAAGGAATGCCTTGGATGGACTTGTAATGCCTTGGATCGACCAGGAATGCCTTGGATGGACTTGTAATGCCTTGGATCGACCAGGAATGCCTTGGATGGACTTGTAATGCCTTAGATCAACCAGGAATGCCTTGGATGGACTTGTAATGCCTTGGATCGACCAGGAATGCCTTGGATGGACTTGTAATGCCTTAGATCAACCAGGAATTCCTTGGATGGACTATGAATGCCTTGGATCAACCAGGAATGCCTTGGATGGACTTGTAATGCCTTGGATCAACCAGGAATGCCTTGGATGGACTAGTAATGCCTTGGATCGACCAGGAATGCCTTGGATGGACTTGTAATGCCTTGGATGGACTTGTAATGCCTTGGATGGACTTGTAATGCCTTGGATCGACCAGGATTGCCTTGGATGGACTAGTAATGCCTTGGATGGACTTGTAATGCCTTGGATGGACTAGTAATGCTTTGGATGGACTTGTAATGCCTTGGATGACTAGTAATGCCTTGGATGGACTAGTAATGCCTTGGATGGACTAGTAATGCCTTGGATCGACCAGGAATGCCTTGGATGGACTTGTAATGCCTTGGATGGACTAGTAATGCCTTGGATCGACCAGGAATGCCTTGGATGGACTTGTAATGCCTTGGATGGACTAGTAATGCCTTGGATGGACTTGTAATGCCTTGGATGGACTAGTAATGCCTTGGATCGACAAGGAATGCCTTGGATGGACTTGTAATGCCTTGGATGGACTAGTAATGCCTTGGAAGGACTAGTAATGCCTTGGATGGACTAGTAATGCCTTGGATGGACTAGTAATGCCTTGGATGGACTAGTAATGCCTTGGATGGACTTGTAATGCCTTGGATGGACTAGTAATGCCTTGGATGGACTAGTAATGCCTTGGATGGACTAGTAATGCCTTGGATGGACTAGTAATGCCTTGGATGGACTAGTAATGCCTTGGATGGACTAGTAATGCCTTGGATGGACTTGTAATGCCGCAATCAACCAGTTGGTGACCACTGCTCTAGTACTAACTGAGAGGGCCCTAGTAGTGAGAGCAATTGATTACTGTTAGTGGGGGAGGCCAGCAAGTTAACATGCGTAAAAGGAACCCTGTTTCAGGCTGTGTTCCAGTCGCGGGGTGGAGGGGAGAGGTTAGAGATGTGCACCGTCGTCTCGGGTAAAACATTCTTCTCCCAGCGTTCGTGGGAGAGCCTGTTCTGTTCCCTGCATGCAAAGCATGGGTTCAGGAGTGAGACCATTTGGTGTACATGGCAGTGTTGATCACACAAGCCCTCAGCGCTTTCTCTTGTAACTTTCAAATAATTTAGCCTTTACAGTCTTATCCAGATTTTATGGCTCAGCCAAGGACCGATTTGCAGATCTATATCTGTGAAACAGGGAACTCTCGCCGAGCCACGGCCATGGACTGTTCTGTATAATGCCAATCATAATATACATTTTCACAAACACCATAGAATATGTATAATGTCGGACATATGATTTTACTAGTCTCAGTGCTGAAGACGTGAACATACTGTATGTGTATGTCATCAATCTAGGAATGGTTTGGCATGTTTGCAGTGTGTGAATGTGTGTGTGCTTGCACGTGTGTGTGTATGCCTGTGTTTGTGTCCGTGTCAGGCGTGCGGTGTGGCACACCATCTAAAGTGTAGTGACAGGCGATGGGTGTTAATAACCTGGGACGTGGGAGGAGGAAGACGTGGGAGGAGAACAGCTCTAACTCTCCCCTCTACTGCCTCATGACAGGCAGCTCTACTCCAGACAGGCTTCTTCTCATTCAGCCTCCATTCCCAACCTGCATTCAGCCCCACCGTTAGAATTCAATTAACTCGGCTGGCCGCTGTTGTGTCGCTATTAGAGGTAATTAGTTAAAACATCAGAGTATAAACAGTTAATTGGCTCCGGTAATTAATTCCCACACTCAAGTATATGAGAGCGAGGGAGGGAGGGAGAGAGAGAGAGAGAGAGACAGAGAGAGAGAGAGAGAGAGAGAGAGAGAGAGAGAGAGAGAGAGAGAGAGAGAGAGAGAGAGAGAGAGAGAGAGAGAGAGAGAGAGAGAGAGAGATGGATGGATGAAGGGTAGAGAGAGGGAGGGAGAGAGAGAGAGAGAGAGAGAGAGATGGATGGATGAAGGGTAGAGAGAGGGAGGGAGAGAGAGAGAGAGAGAGAAAGAAAGAGAGAGAGAGAGAGAGAGAGAGAGAGAGAGAGAGAGAGAGAGAGAGAGAGAGAGAGAGAGAGAGAGAGAGAGAGAGAGAGAGAGAGGGAGGACGGTGGTGTTGGTGGTGGTGATGAAGAGCAACCTGTGGGGGTTAGCTATCTGTGGCTGAGCGCTAGCTATCAATTACTGTTAAGCATTGTTCAGGATGAGCTCTGTGCACCCGCTCCACTCCCTGGTGGCAAACAGATGGCAAATAACACTCTCAGCAGCAGCCAGCCGACAACAGCAGCCAGCCAACAACAACAGTCGACAACGTCCCCCATGTCCCTGCTAAAAGTGAGAGAGGGAGGAGGGATCCCGGCCTAGTTAACTTGCAGCACTCAAGAGGTAGCTAGCCTCATCAGCTAAAACTTAACCAAAACAGAACCCACCTTAGCAAATGGACTTCATCTCCTATTGAAGAGTGATGGGAAGGAAGACCTAACCATGTACCCTGTTGGGCCCGTATTAACTAGAGTATTGTTCTAAAGAGGCCAGGGGAAATGCAGTGGATGTGAATAGGTGTGAAAATAATACTAGTGTGATGATTAAGTGCTTAGTCAGCCCCTGTGCTCAAAGTGCTGATCTCAGCCCCAGCACTGACGCTGCTGTTTCTCCTCCCACCATGATGAGCCCTTTGGGATGGAAATGAGTCCTGACCACAGCAGAGCAGCCCACTCCCTGATAGAGGCTAGAGACACACCTCACCTCTGTATAGCTGAAGAGGTACAATTGAATAGGGGGGAGTAGGGCGTAGAGAAGTTGGCTTTTGACTCACTCATCACGGCCCCTATCTGAGCTGGTGAGAAATAGCGAGCCGGTGAGAAATGGTCTGAATGAGGTTTGCCCACCTCATACCCTCTTACCCCACACCTGCTCAGTGCTCACCCCCCATCCCCAGCATCTCCAGAGGGAGGCGACCCAGGCCAGGACCCAGGCCAGGACCCAGACCAGGACCCAGACCTCACATCCTGCCTGCTCAGCAAGCCAAACAGGGCTAGCCAAGGCTTGCAAATACATTCTACTCTACCAGCTCCTCCTCCATCCCTCTTCCATCCACTACTACCCAGGCCTTCTCTCTTCCCTACCAGCAGTAATGGCCCCTTTCCCCTGGGGAGAACTGAAGGAGGTGAGGGGGTGCTGTGGATGTGCAGTGGTGGCGGCCACTGTCTCTGTGTTCAATTCCCTTCTAAAGCTCCCTCCCGCCCTCCTTCCCTCCCGCCCTCCTTCCCTCCCTTCCTCCTTCTCTCCCTCCCCCCAACAGCAGCCGGGGGCCGTGGGGGGCTTGGGGGGGGGGGGGGGGGGGCTGAGTGGAGAAGCAGGCAGGCTGGCAGATCTAACCCAGCAGTATCACCCTCATTTCCTGGGTCAGCGCCTGGGTAATGGTCTATTAATTTGCTCCATTCTCCCTTGTGAGGCAAAACTCAATCTCCCAGTCCCCAGCACACTGCTATACCGTCGACAAGGTGATTGATTGAATAAACAGCTGTCACTAACGTGAGCGCCCTGCCACCGCCACCACCAGCCACTCTCCCCTCTTACCCCCCATACACTGCCCCCGTCAACCCCATAGGCCCCCACTAGCACACACACACACACATACACACAAACGCACGCAAAACACACATCGTCCCTCCACTGCTTCAAAAGAGGTGTTAAAACGTCAGTAAATCACTTAGCTAATGATTTATTACATTGTTGTGATTTGTTGACTAGAAATCAGCCTACATGATGACATTGTTTTGATCTTTGTACAGCTTGTAACAAGTATTTTCAATCTCACATACTGTAAGTGTAAGCGCACACTGTTAGCATTTGAATCACATTTTGACAGATGTATAAAATCACTTTTCCTGAACACATCCCACTTGACTAAAACAGGCCGCACAACAGACGCTTTCCTCTTTTGCCTCTTCATTCTGCTCACGGAGAGGAGATTGCCTTTGCTTTTTTTAAGGTGACAACGGGGCTGGGTTGGAATGAGCAGTGTGATCAGTTTTGAGCAGGGCGTGGAACACTGGTATTTAAAAACACAATGCATCACTGTCAGAGCCCGAGCAGACGAGCAGCCCCCTGTGTGCTGGCTAGAGATCTCCTCCTCTCCTCCTCTTCCTCCTCGCCTCCCCGCCTCGCTCATCATACCGGCAGGCGCGGGGTGCCAAACTGAAGATGACCCCGTTCCATTTCATCAAATGTCCTCTGAATGAACAGCCAAACTCCGTCTCCCATCCGTCTCCCAGCCCCTCCCACCCCCTCACTGCAATCAGCCCAGTAACTGTCCAGCCTGCTTAAATCACCAGTTAGAATAAACCAAATCACCACACACACGGGCACACACACACGTACACACACCGGTGCACACACACTCCCCTACCGGCCCCATTGCCTTAATTGGCCTCGTTTTGACTTTAAAGCCCATATTTTCCATCATGAAGATGACTTCAGGGGAATCACCTTGCGTTGATTTAGGTTTAGTGGGGAACCCAAAATGAAGGGTGACAGGATTGGTGGATTTATTTTATTGTGCATGCGAGGCAGTGTCATTTTGTAGAGGGGGATGAGAGGGGGATGAGAGAGGAATGAGCGGGGGATGAGAGGGGGATGAGCGGGGGATGAGAGAGGAATGAGAGGGGGATGAGCGGGGGATGAGAGGGGGATGAGAGGGGATGAGCGGGGGATGAGAGGGGGATGAGAGAGGAATGAGAGGGGGATGAGCAGGGGATGAGCGGGGGATGAGAGGGGGATGAGAGAGGAATGAGAGGGGGATGAGAGGGGATGAGCGGGGGATGAGAGGGGGATGAGAGAGGAATGAGAGGGGGATGAGCGGGGGATGAGAGAGGAATGAGAGGGGGATGAGAGGGGATGAGCGGGGGATGAGAGAGGAATGAGAGGGGGATGAGCGGGGGATGAGAGGGGGATGAGCGGGGGATGAGATGTGGATGAGTGGCGGTGTTACAGCCTCAGGCTAGGCAAGGAGGAGAGGAAAGAAGGGGGAATGTCTAAAGGAAAGAAAAAAAGGGCCCTTCGAATCAAATCAAATTCCCCTTATCGCACATTGTTTGAAGATTTTATCAGGCAGGGTAATGCGGTTACACATTGAGTTTCAGCTGAGAGATTTCATTGTTTACTGATGTTGGCGGTTTTAGGGGGTGAGGCAATTGGAGGGATAGGAGGGTGCCTGGCGTAAACACTTGATGCATGTCGGGAAACTCATTTACGGCTCCCTGGCATGAAAAACAAGAGGAAAATGCAACTAGGTGGACAAGGAGAACAGACTTCTTCAAGGGCACCCAGACAGGCTCCATATGTAGACACTTTGTAATTCCATTTACCAAACTGTTTGTGTGTGCCGGCTCCCCTCGGCTCCCCTCAGCAAACTCATAAAGTCACACCTTGCCGTTCATTCTCTAGTCTTATTGTGCCTTGGTGTGCATTTTACATGTTATTCATTAGCTGATTGTCGTACGAGCCAATTCAATGCATTCTCATACACATGCTGTACAGGCTCACATATAAGGTATAGGATGCCATGAGTAGGGCACTATATAAGGTATAGGGTGCCATGAGTAGGGCACTATATAAGGTTTAGGATGCCATGAGTAGGGCACTATATAAGGTTTAGGATGCCATGAGTAGGGCACTATATAAGGTATAGGGTGCCATGAGTAGGGCACTATATAAGGTATAGGGTGCCATGAGTAGGGCACTATATAAGGTTTAGGATGCCATGAGTAGGGCACTATATAAGGTTTAGGATGCCATGAGTAGGGCACTGTAATAAGGTATAGGATGCCATGAGTAGGGCACTATATAAGGTATAGGGTGCTATTTCGAACGCATAGACCTATAGACCTATGCAGAAAATACAACTCCACTCAAGATAATATAGGCCTAAAGATCCTGCTTCTCAGGTTTCTCTTTAAAAGACGAATGATCATCTCCTTCTGCCAAAGACAAGTTCAGGGGCCTCCATTAATCTGGAAGTGAAAGTGACAGATCCTAGCGCTATACAGTTAAATGAAGTCAGCACATAATTGATGCTAATTGATCCTGTGTAAGTGCTGCTCGGCTGGCAGAATGGAAAGAGGAATGGAGAGAGGGATGGAGGGAGGAAATAAATGAATGAAAAAAAGGTATTATGTCAGAGATTTTCATTGTTCTATTAGGTCTTGTGAGATACTTGGTGGTGGGCTATAAAAACATACACGGTGACCGTGAGAAATTGTTCCTTTGTTCTCAACGTGATGTACTATTGTCTTTGTGATTTCAGTCAAACATTTAGAGAACCTTTGGAAGTCATCTATTTGGTCCCCTCTCTGTTTAAATCTGACCTAACAGATTATAATTAAATGTACTGTATATATTACCTGCATAATCATTTAGAGCATGTTGACACACACACACACACACACACACACACACACACACACACACACACACACACACACACACACACACACACACACACACACACACACACACACACACACACACACACACACACACACACACACTCCCAGGCTGCGTAAAAGCTGAGTTAAAGGACCTAGTAGTAAAGATGTGGTGCAGTGTGGGTAGGCAGCAGGCAGGTAGGCAGGCGCCTGTGAAGTCAGCAGTGTGTTCCGTTGCGGAGGCAGCTTTACTGGCGGCAGCTGTGCAGGGTCATAGACTCCCAGGTGAGCGCACTACACAACACTACACAACGAGAGCCCCCGCCTGCCCCCGCCTGCCTGCCAGTCTCCACTTAGAGCACCGCTACAATGTTAACACATTTGGATTTCAAAAGGCGCTCCAGTCCTCCCCGAGAGCCTGTTAGTAAAATGTCTTTGTTCTCTGGCCAGTACATTACACATTAGGGAGCTAGCAGTGCTGAGCAAACAGCAGACTGCATGGGGCTCTGTAGGAGGAGAACTGACCACAGCAGGGCTGCCTGTGTACACACACAAGCTCGCGCGCGCGCGCACACATGCACACACACACCATGGTTACACACTCATAACAATTACTAAAATCCTCTCCATAAAAGCTATTTTAACCAAAAATTGATATAGCGCACACTATTGCTAATATTATTGTTTAACTAACCCTACAATTTTAAAAACAATTTAAAGTATATTTTTCCACAAAAGCCAGTGAGACAGTATCTACTGTAGCTACATATGTTTTTATATTTTACAGATACGTAAGGTGTATAGGTTCTTTATGCATTTGGAAACCGTTAAATGAAAGAGGCCCATGCTATTTGAGTTCCGTTGTGAAACGCTGTGAAAGGGCAAACGAGTTAGTAGACAGACAACTCACAGGCCTGTGCTCCCAGAGTTGTGCCAGTGGCCCTCTGTAAATTGTAGCAGCTAGCTGCAGCCTTCATTCAGCATAGTCTGCTTCTCTTCTTTGAAGGGTGGGTTGTAAAACAACATGTAAGAAGTGTCGGGGTGAGCTCCAGAGCTGTTATACATCGCCACGTACCAACCCAGCCTCATCCGGCCCACTCAGCTAAATTCACCCCCCTCACATCCACCAATAGCCATAGCCATGCAGCATGATAGGGACTGTGCAGCCGTTTGGCAGCTCTGATAAGACCGGCAGGCAGTGGAGCATGACACAACAGGACGCAACACCCCCATTCTCAATCTCTTCCTCTTCTCTCATGCTCTCTCTTTCTCTATCCATCTCTCTCTCTCTCTCTCTCTCTTTCATTATCCATCTCTCTCTCTCTCTCTCGCTCTCTGTCTTTCTCTCTTTCTCTATCATCTCTCTCTCTCTCTATCTCCATCCATCCATCTCTCTCTCTCTCTCTCTCTCTCTCTCTCTCTTTCATTATCCATCTCTCTCTCTCTCGCTCTCTGTCTTTCTCTCTTTCTCTATCATCTCTCTCTCTCTATCTCCATCCATCCATCCATCTCTCTCTCTCTCTCTCTCTCTCTCTTTCATTATCCATCTCTCTCTCTCTCGCTCTCTGTCTTTCTCTCTTTCTCTATCATCTCTCTCTCTCTATATCCATCCATCCATCCATCTCTCTCTCTCTCTTTCATTACCCATCTCTCTCTCTCTCTCGCTCTCTATGTCTTTCTCTCTTTCTCTATCATCTCTCTCTCTCTATCTCCATCCATCCATCTCTCTCTCTCTCTCTCTCTCTCTCTCTCTCTCTCTCTCTCTCTCTCTCTCTCTCTCTCTCTCTCTCTCTCTCTCTCTCTCTCTCTCTCTCTCTCTCTCTCTCTCTCTCTCCCTCTCTCCATCAGGCTGCAGTCTTGCTCTCATGCTCTCATTTCGCCATCTGTCGTCTAATCGGCTGTCTCAATTTCTCATAACACCTCTTATCATTGATTTTAAGGAAAGGGGTTAAGTGATGGGAATACTTTAGATAATTACAGTTTGCCTGGCTGGCATGTTGTGGTGGAGGAGGGAGTCAGGTGATTGTGCCTGAGTGTGTCCCAAATGGCACCCTATTCCCCATTTTCTACATAGGGAATATGGTGCCATTTGGAATGCAGACACTGTGTGGCATTAGTCGTGTCTTGGAGACGAGTGGAGAGGACTCGGGCTGGTTAAGTGGAGTGGCCTGATAAAGGTAAACGGTGGCAGAGATTAAAAGGAGAGATTGGGGGCCAGGCAGTGAGGCAGGGTGGGATGGGAGGAGAAGATGAGATGATCCATCTTGGTGCATTAGAAGAGATCAGACCAGCACTCAATCAGAACCGTCAGGCCACAGCGAGCGGAGGCAGCATCCTCTTCCTTCCTTCCCCTGGTCGTGTGGCATTTTGGTGAGGAATCTCAGTACTAAAAAGTTCTGTCAGGCCTATTTCCTTGTTATTGCCCCCCTCCTCCCTCCTTACCCTCTTCCTCCCTCATTCCCTCTCTCCCTGCCTGCCTCAGCGTCCCCTTCGCTCCCACAGATTAAACGGAGGAGTCACCCCCCCTCTCAAAGCTAAGGGGTCCGGCGGAGGGGGGCATCCCGCATTAATCATCTTTAACGCGCTGACAAGTGCCGCGTGCAAAACCCCCTCCTTCCCCAGGATTTATCTCTCTGTCGACCAATTCCCATCACTCACTGCCCTGAGGGAAAGAGAGAGACAGAGAGAGAAAGAGGGGGGTTGAGAATGAGAGAGGCTGAGAGAAAGGGATAGAGAGAGAACTAGGAACTGACAAGAGGACAAGGGGTAGAGCGATGGGGATAAAGCGAGAGAGAGAAAGGGAGAGAAAGCAGAGGGGAAAGGGTCAATGAGGCATCCACAGTACAGCATCAGAGGAGAACAAGAGAGAGACCAATAGACAGAAAGGGGGGAGCAGATTCAGTACCCAGATGTGGCTGTTTAGAGAGGGAGGGACCACTAGGTCCACCTGCCTCTGCCTCTGTCTCTGTCTATCTGGGATTGCTCCCTCTCTGTTTCACTGTTCCTCGTGGCCCATGATTAATCACAGGCTGTCTGCCTTTAGTCAAACCTCTCTGGGGAGGACGTGGACACTAGGCTGGGGGGCTGCAGCCACACACACAGCCACACATAATGGGCCTGTCTATAGGAAACACATTAGGCCCCCAACACACACAGTGGGCACTGGGCCCTTATTGATGATGCCCGTGACAGATCAGGAAAACTTTGAACATGTGACATCATAGGTGAGATTGAAAGATTACCACAGGGGGATAAGAGATGGTCTGTTGTCAGGGGCTGAGATTGGACAGAGAAATATGTTATTTGGAAATTTCACAAACATTTGGAACTCACAGCAAATGTCTTTTGCAAGTTCAAACAATGTGTCAAAAATAGACAAACATTAACCAAGCAACAGACAATACATCCAACTATCTTTTTGAAATGCTCGCTTTAACACCCACCCACACAGACATAGAGGGAGAGAGAGACAGACAGAGAGAGAGAGACAGAGAGAAACCATGGAAACTATGTGTTTGATGTATTTGATACCTTTTCACCTATTCCGCTCCAGCCACTACCACGAGCCCGTCCTCCCCAATTAAGGTTCCAACAACCTCTTGTGCCCTAAATCCTGGAGCATCTTCCCCATCATGCTGTATGTAGACTCTGTGGGATGAAAGAACTAACATAGTTCAGTCATACATCTGTTGTAATTATCACTAAACAAATAAGCTTTAAGCTAATGGGACCTAAAATCTTTCATACATGTTTTCTTACTTGTAAAATGCACTACAAATCTGGCAATATAATTAATTCAGTTATTTTGAACATCCCGAAATGTGCAGAACTTATACAATTGACAAATTCAGACTTTTCCCAGCGTGTTAAAATGGTAGTTAGTGCTGTGAGGCTTGGGCCCTGCAGTCTGTCATGTCCAGTGTCACAGCCCTGCTGCCTGCTGCCTACATGCCCTCAGGGAGCCCTGTCTCTGTCACTGTCTACCCACACCACACTACGGCTGCAGAGATCAAACAGCTCTCTCCTCTCTGAGCTAAGGTTACGTATCTCAGGTTAGGTGGTGTTTGTGTGTGTGTGTGTGTGTGTGTGTGTGTGTGTGTGTGTGTGTGTGTGTGTGTGTGTGTGTGTGTGTGTGTGTGTGTGTGTGTGTGTGTGTGTGTGTGTGTGTGTGTGTGTGTGTGTGTGTGTGTGAGTATGTTGGGGTGTGAGTATGTTGGGGTGTGACAGGTGACACGGAGGTGGTTAAGGGGCCGACAGGTCCTCGCTGCAGTGATCAGGACTCCATTACTAAACCCATTGATTGTGTAGGGATGAATTAACGGGTCTGAGTCGAGAGGCAATGGGCCACACAACCACACACACTTCCATTGTCCTCAGACAGACAGGGAGTCTAGATCACCACGTAGTCTGTCTACCTCTTCCCACACAAACAGCACCAGAATAACGGCTGTTCTCCTCTGGTACACACACAACTCTATTGGTATTTGCAGCATATTTAACTTTCTGTTTAAAAAAATCCAGACATTAAAAACCTACACTGTCTGACAAAATGACCATTGATGTAACATTGTAGCATTGTCACTTGCACAATTGTCACAGAACTGAGAGCCTACAGTCAAACAAAAAAGTGAGATTATTTACAAAATGCACATTTAAAACAGTATATGAAGCCCATCTCCCAAAAAACTCTAAATCAACCATGGACAATAAAGTCCAGTGACGTCTGTGTTTTCTCGATGCAATTGCCTACAGAATTGAAAGCACTTTATCAGCAACAGAATGGGATTGGATATTTCTTTGTTTACTGTTGTGGACCGTGATTGCTTTGGCATGACTCAAATTATCTTGTCAGGGCAATAAAGCTGACCACTGCTTAGTGGAGAGAAGTGAGAGGTAGCGGAGACATGTGGCAAAGAGGAGAGAGACAGGTACAAAGACTGCAGGAGATGAAAGGAGAAAAAGAGAGAAAAATAGAGACAAAGGAAGAGGGGAATGGATAGAAACAGAGGAAGAGAAGAAAGAAAGAGAAAAAAGGGAGAGAAAGAATGGAAAGAACTAGATGGAGGACGAGCACAGCGAGGGGAAATGAAAAGGTAGTGGCAGAAAATGAGAAATACATGTGCAGGGATGCAGCGGGCGGGAGAGGGAGGGAGCTGAGAGAAACACAGACACGCAGAATTGTAATCGATTACCTATTTTTCAAAGTCACTTAAAGTGTCCAGAGTGTGGGGCTGTTAAGTAGTAGTGCTGGGGAATAGGAGTTGAGTATGCGCCGGCACGCTTGACTGGGAGACAGGCGGGGAGGAAGGGGGTTAGGCTGAGAGACACAGAGTGTGTGTGTGTGTGTGCGTGTGTGTTCAACAGTAGGGATGCATGCTAACATTGTCCCTGCTAGCTCCTTACTGATGAGTCTGTACTCTTGCAGGAAATAGTTGTGACAGGCCAATATCTGGGCAGGGATATGGGCCCCTGGAGGGCCCCTGGCTGCAGTATGCTGCTCTGCTCTGTGTTTATGTGTGTGTTGTGTTGGAGAGAGGTGAGACTGATCCATCACCAGCTCAAACAGGGTAGCAGCACATCACGTCACTAGACAAATACAACACTGCCCTCTGGGCAGTGTCAAGGACACAGACATTCTGGGCTTAAGGATTTATACTGAGCACAGAGCAGACTATAGACGTTATAGCCCAGTTCTGCTGCCCTGTTCCTAGGTTACCTTCCAGGTAATAGCCCTGTCCAACTGCATTTGTACACAATGGACGAGACGCTTGTTGAGGACAGCTTTTGGAGCCATTATCAGGAAGGGTCCTCAGAGTCAAGCACACAAACAGGCAGGACCAAGAAAACCTGCCTGTTTGTGTGTATGTGTTTGTGTTGTACCTTAGGAATGTTATTTGTCTGACTGTAGCACCTATTTTATTTTGGCACAATGCTGTTACCTCAAAACCCAAAACCGTTTAGCTGTCTTGCACTCAGTAAAACCCTGATGTCACTTCGTTCAGACTTGGCGTCATGGGGGCAGATAAGGATAAGAGTGTCCCACTGGCTGTGTGTTCCTGATTTCAGGGCAGACAGACAGAGCAGGGGGGACAGGGGACAGGGCAGGGGGGACAGGGCAGGGGGGACAGGGGACAGTGTATGTCGCCCGCCACCCACCCTCCTGCCTGCCTATACCTACACTGTTGTCGCCCTGACACCTCGCCCCAACAGGATATCCTGTGTCAGGGTAGGCCCATTGTTCCTGGTCTAAGAATAGACCCGTCTGATTGGCCGACACGGGATCCAAAACAGCAAAGACAGAATGTGTGTCCCAAATGGCACCCTATTTCTTATATAGTGGACTACTTCTGACCAGGGTCCTGGGTCCAGGGTATTGCACTATATAAGGAATAGGGTACCATTTGGGAATCAGAAAGACAGCAGCAGAGAGCGAGGAGGAAGTCCACTTCATCCAGAGACCGAGGAGACTGAGGAGATATTTTTACTAGGAACAAGCATTGACGCTTTTAGCCCAGACGTCTCCTCTATACCTAGATTAGACACACACACACTCGGAACTCATAATACACTCCTGTTTACACACACACACACACACACACACACACACACACACACACACACACACACACACACACACACACACACACACACACACACACACACACACACACACACACACACACACACACACACACACACACTGTCACACAAAGACAATGAACTGGCTCATTACATCATATAGTCTACTGTATGTCCTTCAAGCCCTTATTAGACTTCTCTGGGTTTTAAACATGTGTGCATGAGTACAGTATGCCTTTGCTGTAATATGGTTGAAATGACGTAGAGCCAGAATGTGATCCATGGAGTGTGGCTGGGTTCAATCAGTCGCTCACTCTGTTAGTGTTAATGAGGTAACTGGAGACATGCGTTAGGGCCCAGCGATTCTCAGTCCAAGAAAGTGAAATCTGAGGCACTTAATCCTGCTGCCCCATCCATCCCTCTCTCCCGCATGCCTGAGGGACACGGCCCTGTGGACAGATCTCATCCTAGCTTCCCTTGATGTCTCTCTTTCTCTCCATCTTTCCTTCCTCCTCTCTATGTCTGTCTTTCCCCATCTCTCTCTCTTTCTCTCTCTCTCGCTCTCTCTCTCTCTCGCTCTCTCTCTCTCTCGCTCTCTCTCTCTCTCTCTCCCTCCCTCCCTCCAGGTAAGAAGAAGGTGTCTCTGTATGACAGCCAGACGCCCATCTGTCCTATCTGCCAGGTGCTGCTGCGTCCAGGAGAGCTGCAGGACCACATGGAGCAGGAGATGGAGCGCCTCACCCACATGCACCTCAGGTCAGACCCCTGCCATGTTACACCACACCGAGGGGGTACAGCTGTACTCCTGGACCTCTAGATTACAACACTAGGGACATCCCCTCACTCCCTGTCCGCTCCTCTCTAATCCACAGTTCACCACCACAGCCATGGCATCAGAGTGATCCCTGCACCTCTGGGGCCATTACACGCTGTAGGGATAGAACTGAATCACTCACTCAACTAGGTTTTCACATCTGCATCATTTGTAATGGCAGGAAGGGCCACGTAGACGACACTTCTTCCATGTCTCTACTGAGGGTACACTCTTAGAAAAAAGGTGCTGTATAATGGTTCTTTGGTTGTCCCCATAGGAGAACCCTTTGAAGAACCCCTTTCCGCAGAGGGTTCTACATGGAACCCAAAAAGGTTATCCTATGGGGACAGCGGAAGAACCCCTTTTGAAACCATTTTCTCTAAGAGGTTACACTAGTACTCTTTAGTCGTCAGCTCTGGATAAGCTTTTGGAGAGACAAGAGCCCCTCTCCAGCCCCTGGTATTCCTCCTAATACTGCAGTGATACCTGGGCTTTTGGAGAGACAAGAGCCCCTCTCCAGCCCCTGGTATTCCCCCTAATACTGCAGTGATACCTGGGCTTTTGGATAGACAGGAAGGAGGACTTTTGAAGGACTTGGTTAGCCAGGAAAACAAATCAACTGCAGAAAGCTCTGACAGATGTTCATTCATCTCCTGGTCTTTGACAGAGCTTGTCCATGGTAAGTATGGGAGTAGATAAGAGAGATCTGGAGGTAGACTTACAGTATCAATGCCATTCTTACTGACTGTGGAGGCTTCAGCTAGAGAATGCAGAGAGATAGCGGTTCACTTCAATAGTCACCCTGTGCTGCGTCCAAAATGGCACCCTATTTACTATATAGTGCACTAATATACTTTTTACCAATGCCCTACTTTTGACTAAGGCCCATTAGGGCTCTGGTTAGTGCACTATATAGGGAATAGGGTGCCATTTGAGATGCAGCTCCAGGTTTACAGTGGGATAAATCAAACCATTAACCCTTCAGCTGGGAGGCTGCCATTTGAAATCATATTTCACCTTGATCCCGTAACCGAGCGCTCCTTACTCACCCACCACCTATTAACCCACCCAAGGCAAGAGCTAGGATCCTCACTCCTTCACTCCTCATGGAAACCAAAGCTTGTTGACTTATGGCCTGCATGCCCTCCTCCGCTAGCTATCTGAATGAATAATCCCCGTCACCTGCAGCAGTACATGTGTAACGCATAGCACTAGTGGCATGTTCCCCACTGTGCTCTCGGTGTGTGTGTGTATGTGTGTGTGTGTGTGTGTGTGTGTGTGTGTGTGTGTGTGTGTGTGTGTGTGTGTGTGTGTGTGTGTGTGTGTGTGTGTGTGTGTGTGTGTGTGTGTGTGTGTGTGTGTGTGTGTGTGTGTGTGTGTGTGAGGGGCGTGTAACAGTGAGAGGGGCGTGTAACAGTGAGAGGGGCGTGTAACAGTGAGAGGGGCGTGTAACAGTGAGAGGGGCGTGTAACAGTGAGAGGGGCGTGTAACAGTGAGAGGGTAGAGAGGAGACGGAGGAGGGGTATGTGCCTCTCCGCTCTCTTGTCCAGACTGAGTGTTATCCATCATGCAGCAGTGAGGAGTTATCATTTAATAATTAATAAAGGGCAGCGGGCCACCCTCTCCTCCAACCCCTCTTCTGCGGACACGGAGAGCCTGCCTGGAGGGCCCTGGTGGTTGATGGCAGCGGTTATTTAAAGAAATGGCGTCATCCTTCCTGGTTTGTCAGGGGCGGACACTGCTGAACGTCACGGCCCGGTGATTTAGCCTTGCCTGCACCAGTCCCATTAACCCCATTGCGGTTGCCACGTGAATTATGCCAGGATATAACCCGGCAACGCACCGCCGTTTAGTCTTGATTTAAGGAAAATGGGGGAGGGGTAG